>NC_041730.1:138062396-138094896 GCF_004115215.2 Ornithorhynchus anatinus | reverse complement strand
CGTCAGAGGAGCCGACTTCTGATGCCTGGTTAGGCTCGAATTAGCGGCGCTCTGGGTTTTCCTTTTTTTTCTTTTTTTTCTCCTGATTTGAATCGGGCTCTCTGGAGTCTGTGTATTGTGTGTCTGTGTGCGTGCGTGCGTGCATATGTGTTTCCATGTGGGACACGTTGAGGAGAGTGCCTTACTACCACCCCACGTACTAGACGTTGTGATTCTCCAGCTTCGAGGGCCGGCTGGGAAGTTCCCAAGGACCAGAACGACTGAAGGATGCGTCGGTGAGAGTTAGCCGCGAGGAGCATCGGAGCGCGAATTCATTCATTCGTTCGATCGTATTTACTGAGCGCTTACTGTGTGCTGAACACTGCACTAAGTGCTCGGAAAGTACAATTCGGCAACAGAACTGCCGCGATCTCCCGTCTCCCCGCTCCAACTCGAAGACCCTTTCCCCCCGATTTCCGGGCGAACCGCACTTTCCCAGATTCCAGAACAGAGCTCCGTCTCTGACCAGTGCGCACCCAGGACTGTTTTTTGCTCGAGAGTCATTTTCTAAAGAGTTCTATTACCCGAGCCCATGTTTTATTCCTGGTATTTACATTTCCCTTGAAATGGAATACCGTAATGCTGTTTGGGTGAATGGAAAAGCCTACAAAGCTTTAATACACAAAGTCAATCCATAGATTGAAGTGTGGGGTGCAGAGACCCTCTGGGTAATGATATTGATGACTCCTGCTCTTGCTGGGGATAAGGCTTGTTCTGTTGGAACTCAACCCTCAGGAGCAAAGAAAGCCCCTAAGTGAGACACCGTGCTCGGGAGCAATCTTTCGGAGGCTGGGGGGCGAGGGGGGGGGGGGGTCCCTCTAATTATCTGAGCGGGTAACGTCTGGCATCGGTTGCTAGCGCATTCGCAAATTAAAAGGGAAACCTAGTGATCATGCTTCGCCTCCCGCCGGGCACGAAGAGGAAGCGTCTGAAACATCTTCCCGGGGTCCTGAAAAGCCAAGGATGCCAGAACTTGGGGGACCCCAGAGTCGTAGCTCAGATCATCGGCCAGAGGGCTGCGCCTCTCCCTCCTTCATCTGGGTTTTCGAGTTTTGACCCGAAAACCAGAGATTGGACGAAAGGGAAGAGAAAAAATAAAAAGCGAGGCCCAGCGATATCAAAAGAAAGGAAAATTATAAGCTTGACTTATCTCTAATGTTATACATCAAAATGAAATTTCTCTGATATGTGTCATGGGCATAAACAACACACACTGCTTTGGTCTTGCTTGAATTTAAATGAAAAAGTCCCTCTAGATATTAATATGTGGACTTCATTTGTTAGCCTGCTAAGTCGGGGACTTATAACAAAAGCTTTGTAAACAAAAGATTAAACCGAATGGAGCTTTAGAAAATGAAAAGAAAACAAGAGTCAAATAATCACAGATCAGAGTGGGGCTGCTCAGATTGGAATCACTACAGGCTACTGGAGTGGAAAATGTTTAATTGAACTCTTTCATTACGGAGGGAAGTTTACGTTCCCCTTGCAGAATCCAAAATATTTGTAGCCAGTAAAAACCTCGCTTCCCTTTCATCGGAACTGCTTTCCGGCAGAAATGGAAATCTCCCCCTGAAAACTTTATGAACTTTCCACCGCCCGCGGTACCTTGAAAGGCCGCGATCTGGGAAGCCGGCCACGTGGGACGTACCTGTTGTTATCTTCCAAGGGGCTGCCCCCGGCGTGGTTTCGTCCAACCCCCAGCGCGTGCCTCTCCCCAACCCCGACGACCACGTCGACGACAACCAGGACAAACGACAAGCAGCCCAGAGCCCCGGGAATCTATCATCGGCCATTTTACTAACCTTCGGTAACCTCTCTGGATCTCCTGGATGTCGCGGAATGACTTTTTGCAACCTCTGAAAGCCATAATCTATGGTTGGTTCATTTAGGGCTGAAACACAAAACAGATCCGTGGGTCAGTTGAGTTTGTTTTTGGGGGTGGGGGTACCCGTTCCTCGGCTGGCGAACCCGTCTCCCGCATCTCCTTCCCAGACACGCCTCCGGCGGGGTGGCCTGCCTCGGAGAACCGAGTCTTCCCTCCTCGTTGGCACCGGGGGAAGAGGAGAGAGGCCCGTGAGTTAGACGGGAAGTGAGTCCAAGGGCGACCCGCTCTCCTGCAAAAATGGGGGTGAGGGTAGGGCCCCGCAGGTCTCGAGGCCATATTGAGCGATCACCAGAGTCATGATGTGATGTCTGCATCCCGGACCGTATCCCAGGCCCGGGCGTGGATTTATGGGAAACTGGCAATTATGACATATGTCCAGCTATTGCTAGCTTCAGATTTATCCCTGTAGTCCTTTTTTGTCTAGCATATTGCCTTGCACACAAACCAGGCTGCAGGAGCACTTAATCTTACAAAGCTTTAATAATCTGTGAATGGCTGACTACAAACTGATGTAGAGGACTATCATTCTACAGCTGCAATCCACTAGCCTCATGAAATTGCAGGCCACAAATAGTAATTAATCTTTTTATCCCTCAAATTGTAATTTTGACTATGAACTGTGCTTGGTCATAAATCAGGAGCACAAGCTGTGGTGTACAGTGCATGAATCATGATCCTACCTCTGTTGGACTGCACACATTGTGTTTAACAAGCTTTATAAGGAGTCATAGGGCTTTATTATAGCTCTGCCTGACTCAAACAAAAACTGAGCCCCGAGGCCCCCCGGACTAGAGTTAAGATGAAAATACTTATTAGAGCATATTACATCTCGATGTAGATCGCGTCTTCGGTGGAATGACTCCGCGGTGCGAGACGCTACATAAATCAATGGGTTTTCGGAGACTAATAAGAACCGCCTCTCCCTATTCATTACTCAGCCTGCAATTTAGGCCATCACTCATTAGTCAGCATGTAATTTGATAATTAACACCGTCCGACTCAGCAGGTTCACGGAGCACAGGCGAACGCGAAGTCCGCGACTCGGTAGAGAAGAGGTAAGGCTCCGGCCTTGAGCGGAGGTCGGCGGGGGGCGGCGCCCCTTGACCCCCGCCCGGACCCCCGCCCCGACCTTGAGGGTCCAGGGCCGCCCTCGTTCGCCCCCACCCGCCCGCCCAGACCCTCCGCCTCGCACCCGAGCCCAGGCGCCCACCCACCCGCCTCGTCACCAACGCCGGGGGACGCGACCACGCGCTCTCCCTAACCCGCTCGAAAGTTGAAGACCGCAATCCGACTTGACATTCCATCATGCATCTCGGAGACAAAGGTCCACATAGAAATGTGAAGTAAGACATTTTCTTGTTAATAAAGCATTGATCCGCGGTATTGATTTTACATGACATGGCTTTTGCTGGGATTTTGCCCTCTCTTTTCTTTGCAAATAGTAAAGCTCTTCAAAATGCCTCGGCGTGGCGGGTGACACGGCAAAATTTCTAACTCTCTGTGATGTAAATTCTATATGTGTAAAACCACTTCATAATCAGACCATTAATCATCGGAAGCTGTCAGCGTGGACTTGGGGGACAATTTGTCATGTCTTTCCGTGGGCTTCACAAGGGTGTCAAGCCAGAGTCTGGTGTGTTAGGACAACGGAAACCTTAGGTTCAGACTCTCCGAATGACTTATTCCAAAAAGGATTAAATAAAGTATTACGTTTCTTGATTGGGGAACAAAACGGGTGTCTCGCTGTGCATTCGGAACGTGTCAAAGTTTCTTCTATTTCCCGGCTAATCGCCATGACTGTTTGACTTAATGAATCCAGCCTGATGAAAGGTGATCAGAATAGATAACTGGCCCAGTGCCTATTGATTTCATGCAAATGGAACTGACAGGTGATAGAATCTTTAATGCAAGCTTTCAAAAGCTTTATGACTTGTAATAACCAGACGGTCTTGACGGTCTCATTCTAAGAGAGACATTTTCGACGGTTTCAGTCGAATTGAGATTCTCCCTCCCTATTACCACCCCCAAATACCTTAAAGCAAGAGAAATGGGGCTCTGGCTCTTGCCCCTCGATTCTGAGGGAGCACGTTTCGATGGGAAGAGAGATGCCCAGAAAGCGCTCAGTCCTCCGCTTAACGATGGAATGATCACATGTAATTTTGGCACTGAGGTGTGAAGTTGCATGCAAAGCGTGTTTCAGAGAGAGCCCGTTCCGCCCCTGTGCTACTTTGAAAACACCAATGAAATTTGCCGGAGGAATTTGGAGGGAAAGAAGGGTATCTCTCTCTCTCTCTCTGAATCTCTCTCTTCTACTTTCTCCTTGTCTCTCACCCTTCCCTTCCTCTCCCCCTCTCTCCCTTCTCTCTTTCTCTCCCTCTCTTCCCTCACCTTTCTCCCTTTCCCTTCTCTCCTCCATCCCTGTCTTCCCCTCTCTCCCTCTCCCCACTCCCTCTCAACTGGAGGAGCCATGACACGGATTCAGCCTTCTTTGAGGTTTCGGAGAATCGGGGGGTTGGGTTATTCAGTTTGCCTCTGAGCCTCACCCCAGCAGCTGGCAATATGCAGAACAGATTGACTAATAACAGGCTAAATCCACCTTGACTCTCGTCCCACTTAGAGTGGAACCTCCAGCAGCCTTGGCCGGCGGAACCTTCTGAGGGCAGAGCCTCGTGAAATCTATCACCCGACCGCTTGACAAAATGAGAAGTCAGAAGCGCCTTCACCGGCAAAATCTACAACTGGAGGAGAAAACATAAGACCCTCGCACACACGTGTAATAAATCCTCGATGTGTCGAGTTTACAAGCTGAGTCCGGCGGAGCCAGGGCAGAGTGTTGGCATGTTCTAGTCACCGAGAACTGAGCCAAGCCAATCAATACCACTTTCCTGTTTTAGAACTGGGTAATTATGAGGTGGAGAGATTGCCTGACCTTTCACCTGCACTGCATTACTTTGCTGATATTAAGATAAATTGCCTGATTTTGGGTAAACATATGCTGCAATTCAAACTGTCAGCACTGGTTTGCTCAGGGATAATTTGTATTGATCTCCCAGCTTCTTCACAATTTTGCTTACTGACCTCGTGGATAATTAGAGAAGGAGCTTTGGGTAAGCTGAAGTCGGGGATGAAGAAGAAATATGAAGAAGAACAAAGCAAATTTGCTCTATGTTAATATTTGCCCTCCTGCCTCCGCTCCTTGCGTTCCGCCAAAGCGGAGGGCTGCGAGCCCCACCGCCAGAAAATTCAGGTGGCCGTGGAATTCCCAAGACCTCAGCCAGAGGCCTGCCCCGGGACCTCGGGCGTGGACCACTGGAAACCGAGTGCGTTTCCGCTCGGCCCGCGAGGCGACACAGTGAGGCATTATTCCGCTCCAGAACGGGCCGTGCGTCGTCCGAGACGTCCCGTCCCCCCTGCCCTCCCCCTCCCCCCAAACCCCAACTTTCACCCGATCTCCCTCGCCCCCTGGCTCTATCTGGCTCTCGGCTGGCTTTCTCGTGACTCCGAAAAAAGTCATTAGCGCCGGTAATTCGTCCTGAATTCAAATCGGGCTCCGAAAGGGCTGGTGAGTGTAAAAGGAGATGAATGGACGTGTCGGCAAAATTATATCATTTGAGATATGTCAGATTACAAGGCTGTTGTATCAAAAGTCATAAAACAAGCCTCCCTTGTGAAATATCTCTTTATTAACCACGCCATAAGATATTAACATTCCTCATTTAGTGGAGGGCCTTTTATCTGTTTCAAATACATTATTCGTCCTTTTAGAGATAAACTGTATTAATATCCATTTGAGGAGGCTACCGTGGCCTAATGCATAGTAATTTTTGTTGGAGAGCTTTTATTTTAGAATAAGAAAATTACACAGCAATAAAATCTGAATGAATAAGGAGCTAGAATAGCAGGGAATCATATTCCAAGCCAAATGAGGCAAGCAATCAGACAAGCTCTGAAAAGAGCAGAGATCCGGCTCCCTTCTGCAGGCCAATATCCAGAGTGCGTCATCCAAACGGGGCCTGACACGATCAAACGCAGTCAATGACTCCTCCACGCCGAAATAGCCTACAGCCGCGAGGAGGATACGTATTTAAATGCATCGGGGTGTGCTGGAGTTAATCTTGTTACTTTACATGCATTAAAGTCATAACAGAAGAAACATTCTAAATATTTAAGTCATCCCAGTGTACTGGGGGATTAATCATACCGCAATTGATAAAATTTTAACGGTCTGTGATGTCGGTTCAAGTTGGGATTGTCGAAGCTAATGTGGCAGCGGAAAATGGTATCGGGCTCTCGGCTCGCAGCTGTGACCAGAAAATCTCAAATCTGCCTGCCACAATTAGAAACGTACCGACGGGCGGGCTACGGTGGAATTTTTCTTTCTTGTGACATACCCGGTTTCGCTCTGCCCTTTGATGGCTTAACCTTCTCTGTCAGCCGGAGCCTGCCGCTAGGTCTGTATTAGTGACTGATATCCCAAAATGTGGAGGCTTATTTCATCGGAGGAGAAGACCCAGGGCCATCCCCGACTAATTAAACGGGGGAAACGAACGCTCTCTGGGAGCCGTCGAGGAGCCGGGCGTCCTCCGTGCCGGGCTGGTTTCCTAAGGGTGAACCCCGGGTAGCTGGGTCGCTGGGGGAGGTGGGCTGAGGAGGTCGCGGGGCCGACGAGAGCATGAAGCCACCAGCCAAACGATATCCCTCTACCCACTCTCCGGACCCGCTTTGCCCCAACGAGGGTAATTACGTCAAAATAAGTCAAATTCGGGGGCCTGTCCGCCTCATTAAAACCCAGAAAACTGTCTTCTGCACTTTCGACTACGGCCCTCACCGGCCTGGGCCTTTGAGTTCCTCTGAAGGAAACTCCCGTTAAACCCAGGCCCGGTATGAACGCTGGGGGAGAGCGGAGATTCGGGGTGCGGGAGGGGAATTTGGAAGAAAGCGGTGGTGAATCCGTCTGCCAGATCCACGCCCAGATACTTCGAAAGTATCCAGCCCAGTTTCCCAACCAGTCGGCCCTCCGGGAGAGGGGAAGAGACCGGGGTAGGAAATGTTGCTTCTGGGCACGCCCACAGCCCTTGGGTTTAGAACTAGGGTTCAGGAAGAAAAGCCAGGCCTAAGGAGTTGGAATTTGTTACAAATGTTCATTCTGCCTGAAAAACCCGACTGCAAGAGTACAAACAGGAAGACATTCATTTGCTTCACTCCAGCTGCTGTTTTCAGCTATTAAATGAGTTCCAGTTTCATTTCAATAATGATCATCTTCCTGTAACTTTGCAATCATGCATTTGTCATAATGTAGTAATTTTCGAGCTACAAACAGATCCTCCCAATGAGGCAGTTTTTCACATTAGCTACATAACTACATAATAAGACCGTCTGCAGGTCCTCTTCTGGGGGCTGAGAGAAAGAGAGAGTCAGAGGGAGGGAGAGAGGGAGGGAGAGAGAAAGAGAGACAGAAGGACACCGAGAGCGAGATGGAGCGCGGTCATACGTCTGGGAAAGCAGTGGCGTGGTTAAACAGGATATAGTATATTTTACTAACAGGGATACCCGCTTACCCTGACTTCTGCAGTGTGCAAGACTTCAGTGTGCCTGAATGAACACAGGTTGTAATGTGTAAAAATTAAATAAAGTAAAATTAAATTGCTCAATACAGAGACATTCCTCTAGAGGGTGTTAGTGATTTCAGTGACAAAGTGCTATTTGCTGACAAGTAGTTTACACATTAACCAGCTGAATCCGAGGGGGGAAAATGCCAATAGCAATTATATCACCTTGAGGTTATTAAATGTCCTACTGATAAGTAACTAGGTGAACTTGACCAGGTGATAAAGACTGCTGTGAGCAAATGATTGCGCAGTGAAGAATGTCTCTTAGTCATGCTGTTTCTCCAGATAGCTTTTCTTTCCAAAATGACTGTATAAAAAGTTGCATTAAAAATGTGTGGTCACCGAAGACAAAATTGATATTTCGCTCCCCACTGAATACCGCGCCCTCTACTCCCGCGTCCCCTCCCCCCAGCAGAACACCTTTATCATTTCATCGCCCAAACATTATACAAAGTCTGCCAGGGCCTCCTTTTTCTCCTCTTTGAGGCTTTAAAACGATGCTAAGTTCTCCACTTTATCATCAACTGTCTCGACCAAGTGCATTTCATCTATAAGAAATTCAGATGCTCGGGAAATTAAAATTTCAAAGATCTGCTGCAAAAAAAAAAATCAATGGGGAGAGATCAATGCTCATAGAAATTTCATGAACTTTGAACTGATATGGGCACGATGATGAGAAGTGGTTGAGATTTCAGGTCGCTGATTGGCCCGCCCCTCGTGGATGAAAAGCGGCCGACGAGGACGAGAGGAGGTGCGCATTCAAGATGGGTTTTCGCGGTCATATTTTGTCAGACAAAAAATTAATTTTGAGTCTATTTCGGTAACAAGCCAAGATAGACGAGGGGTGAAGGGGGGCGGGGGGCGGGGGGCGGGGGACACGCCGGGGATGGCAAGAAAAAAATATCAGCCCTTCCGATATAACTCGTAGGACCGCCACTCCTTAATGCCTTGCACATTAGCGTGGCGATGAAATGAAATCGGTTCCTTTGCAGCCGATTGCAGGTGCAAATTAATATTGTAAAATGAAGATCAATACATGGACAGGGCGAAATCGATAGTGGCTAAATTATTGCTGCATTTTCCTCCTCATTCAAGATGAGTTGTGTTTTCCTCTCAAAGTCAATACTTTGCAGCTTTTCTCATTAATTTCTCAATAAATTTGGCAATGAATTTCAATCACAGAACTCGGCAGGGTGAGGCAAACATTGAGGAGCGCATAGGCAATACAAAAGGCAGGGAAAGGCTGAACGCATCATTCATCAGAAGGCATTCTTGCTTGTTGATGTGAGACTAATATCTCTGGACTTGCTAAGGATAACCTATTTACTGTAAAACCACACACACACACAGAGCACCACAGAGTTCTCCCTTTGCCTACCAAGAGTTGGTGGCAACCTACCCCACCATCACCCAAACAGATCTCTCCACCCCTCCAACCCCCAACCGAAACTCGCCAGATTAAGCCGCTTTATGCTCCATTTCAGCCACTCGTTTCAATCCTCGGGCGAGAAATTCACAGGTGACTTAATAATTGCGTTCGATCCGACAACGGGGAGAAATTGTCCTTAAAGGAGCTCCCTGGTCGACTTCTAAACGGAACCGCCTCGTTCGTACCTGGGATATTGTTTCCGAGCATTCATACCCAGAACAAACCCGGTCCTAAAGAGCAGAGGGATTCTCCTTCTATTCACAAATACCTGGCAGTCAATAATAGCGGTGGGCTGTGACACTGAACCAAAAAGAAGGGGGGCAGCTCGTCTTCCTTGTTACTAAAATAATACCCTTGCTGACAACTATTGGATTGCGTTCAAACAATTCTGTTTACATTCCTCAAAGAATACATTTGATCATGGCTTTTATATTCTCGTTGAAACCACGTCGACTACGGCCAGCGGGTAAGGAAAACTCAAGCAGCATGGCTCAGTGGAAAGAGCACGGGCTTTGGAGTCAGAGGTCGTGGGTTCGAATCCCGGTTCTGCCATTTGTCTGCTGGGTGACCCTGGGCAAGTCACTTAACTTCTCTGTGCCTCAGTTCCCTCATCTGTAAAATGGGGATTAAGACTGTGAGCCCCACGTGGGACAACCTGATTCCCCTGTGTCTACCCCAGCGCTTAGAACAGTGCTCGGCACATAGTAAGCGCTTAACAAATACCAACATTATTATTAACATTATTATCAAAGAAACGGCACATGAGATACAGCGACTTTCAGGGAGGTGGGACGGGTACAGTCGGTCGATCAGGCCTTCGATCAATACATCGTATTTATTGAGCGCCTTCTCTGTGCGGTGCACCGTTCTAAGCGCTTGGGAGAGGTTGACGTGGTTGGCGGGTACATTCCCTGCCCACATCTACCTTACGGTCTGGGCGGGTGGGGAAGGCTGGGTCGGGGGAGCAGACATTATTATAAAGAAATAAATTATGGATAAGGACATTAGAAAAACAGTGTAGCTCAGTGGAAAGAGTCCACGCCTACGAGTCAGAGGTCATGGGTTCAAATCCCGGCTCTACCACTTGTCAGTTGTGTGACTGTGGGCAAGCCACTTCACTTTTCTGGGCCTCAGTTCCCTCATCTGTAAAATGGGGATTAACTGTGAGCTTCATGTGGGACAACCTGATTACCCTGTATCTACCCCAGCACTTAGAACAATGCTCTGCATAGAGTAAGCGCTTAACAAATACCAACATTGTTATAAGTGCTGTGGGGCTGAGGGAGGGGTGAATAAAGGGTGTAAATCCAAATGCAAAGGTGACGCAGAAGGGAGTGGGAGAAGAGGAAATGAGGGCTTAGTCAGGGAAGGTCTCTTGGTGGAGATGGGCCTTCAATAAGGCTTTGAAGAGCGGGAGATCGGGAGAACGATCGTCCAGCGGATATGAAGAGGGAGGGCATTCCAGGCCTGAAGCGGGGCGTGGGTGAGAGGTCAGCAGAGTGAGACAGACAAGATGGAGGCCCAGGGAGAAGGTTGGTATTAGAGAAGCAAAGTGTGTGGGCTGAGTTTGAGTAGGAGAATAGCGAGGTGAGGTAGGAGGGGGCAGGGGATTGAGGCTTTATAGTCCGTGTTATGGAATCTCTGTGTGATGAGGAGGTGGATAGGCAAACCCTGGAGGTTCCTGAGGGGCGGGGAAACATGGAACAAACATTTCTGTAGAAAAATGGTCTGGGCAGCAGAATGAAGTATGGACTGTAGTGGGGAGAGACAGGAGGCAGGGATGTCAACAAGGTCAACAAGGCGCGATGGGATAAATTCTTAGATTACTGTGGTAGCAGTCAAGTCCCTAGCACAGTGCTCTGCACATAGAAGGCACTCAGTAAATGCTGACTGGTACCAAGAGTCTAAAACAATACATGAAGTTACAATACATGAGCTCTTTCATCACTATAAACTATGTCCTACCATACTCTTTCGTACTTGCTTGGGAAAGATTCAAGCTGATCGTAACTGATATTACTTTTAAACAAATATCGTAGATGAGACACTCTTACAGGGAATCAATTGATAGCGAATGGAAACGACTGTTATCGTAACTAAAATCTTGAACACTAGTTAACGTTATTCTTTTTAAAGAACAAGCCCCATTTCTCCGTACTCGTAATCCTCCTCAGTCAATCAGTGGCATTTACTGAGTGCTTACTGTGTGCAGAACGCCGTACTTGGGGTAGATGGGGAGAGTACAAACAGATCATGGCCTAATGGATAGACCATGGGCCTGGGAGTCTAATCCCGGCTTCACCGCTTGTCTGATGCGTGACCTTGGGCAAGTCTCTTCCCTTCTCTGTGCCTCAGTTACCTCGTCTGTAAAATGGGGTTGAAGAGAATGAACCCATGTGGGACAGGGACTGTGACCAACTATGTTGTCTCTACCCCAGCACTTAGTACAGTGCCTGGCACGTGGTAGACATTTAAAAAATACCATTAAAAAGACCCAAAAAGAGATTTGGCAGATCCTTCTACTTAGATTGTGAGCCCCATGAGGAAAATTATTATTTCATATTTACCCCAGCACTTAGTACTTTGTTTGGCATAGTGATATTATTATTATTATTATTATTATTATTATTATTATTACATCTGTTGAGCGCTTATTATGTGTCAAACATTTTTTTCAGCTACGGGGTAGATACAAGTTAATCAAGTTGGACACAGTCCCTGTCCCACAGGGGACTCTCAGTTTATTATTATTATTGTCACTATCCTCATGATCTATGGCTTGAAAGACAATTGATAAAGACGTTATTTCCCAGAGTGAAAGTGTGAATTTTATTAGAAAAAAATGCACGCGAAGGTAAGTAGAAACACACAGTTAAACCAAGATCAACCCAAACCCACCTCTATCACGTAGTCTATGCTCATCCATACCACTGTAATACATTTGTATATTCAGCTCGATGCTCATTTATTTACTCACACTCCACTATTTGTCATTAAACTTCTGACTCTTTCTCACAGTAGAGTATAAGGTCCTTATGGGAAGAGAACGGGTCTCTTCCTTTAATCAATGGTATTTATTGAGCGCTTGCCGTGTGCAGAATATTGTACTAAACACTTGGGAAAGTACAATAGAACAGAGTCGCTGATGTTGTACTTTCCCAAATTCCTAGGATGGTTCAATGCACAGTGTGGGCACTCAGTAAATGTAATAATAGTAATAATGATAATACTTGTTAAGGGCTTTCTGTAGTAATAATTCTGATATTTGTTAAGTGCTTACTGTATGCCAGTCACTGTACTAAGTGCTGGGTTGGATACAAACAAATGGGGTTGGTCGGAGTCCCCATCCCATGTGGGGCTCACACTTTCAATCCCCATTTTACAGATGAGGAAACTGAGGCACAGAGCAGTGAAGTTCATTTAATCGTATTTATTGAGCGCTTACTGTGTGCATAGCACTGAACTGCCCAAGGTCACATAGCAGACAAGTGGCGGAGCCAGGATCAGAACTCAGGTCCTCTGATTCCCAGGCCTGGCTTCTTGCTAATAGGCCATGCCGCTTGCCATATTATAATTCTAAATAATTCTAACAATTACTATATGCCTAACACTGTACTAAACACTGGGGTAGATACAAGTTAATCAGATGCCACCTGGAGCTAGCAGTCTAAGTAGGAGGGAGAAAAAGTGTTGAATCCTCATTTTGCAGATGAATGAACTTGGGCACAGAGAAGTTAAGGGACACGTCCAAAGTCACACAGCAGGTATGTGGCGGGGTCAGGATTAGAACCCAGGTCCTCTGACACACAGGCTTGTGCTCTTTCATCTAGGCCCCGCTGCTTTCCGTCACTACAGGAGCAGGGACAGTCCAATCAACATGCTCAAAAATGGTCCATTGTCATATCCTACTTTAAGCCTAATGCAGCCGATCACTTTGTCCAAAAATGGGTTCAATAAGGCAATCAAATAGTATTTCTTTATCAAAGAAACACATTCTACTTCCAGTATGTGTAAGTAGAACTGAAAAAGTCCTGAGTCCCAAAGTTCTTCTCTTTTTCTGTGCCTCAACTCGATATTTCCTACTGATGCCTGTTTACTTGTTTTGATGCCTGTTTCCCCGTTTCTAGACCGTGAGCCTGTTGTGGGCAGGAAATGTCTCTATTTGCTGCTGAATTGTCCTTTCCAAGTGCTTAGTACAGTGCTCTGCACACAGTAAGTGCTCAATAAACAGGATTGAATGAATGAATGAATGAATGAATATTTTTAATAGCTCTCTCCACATGATGACAGTTAAATAAGCATATTACTCCTACTTCTTTAAAATATGGAGTTTTTGCTGCTTGTTTATTATTATTATTGTAATAATAATAATGGTATTTTCTAAGCACTTACTATGTGCCAGTTACTATACTAAGCACTGGGGTGGAAACAAGAAATCAGGTTGGTCAAAGTCCCTGTCCCACTTAGGGCTCACAGTCTTCCTCCCCATTTTACAGCTGAGGTCACTGAAACACAGAGAAGTTAAATGACTTGCCCAAGGTCACACAGCAGACAATTGACAGAGCCAGGATTAGAACCCATGATCTTTTGACTCACAGGCCCGGGCTCTTTCCACTATGCAATACAAGCAGACCTAAAATATCATTCATCCACCTATCGACTCATCGATCAATCAATCGATCAACCATATTTACTGAGCACCTAATGTATGCAGAGCACTGTACTAAGCTTGGGAAGAGAACGATAAAACTTGGAGACATGATCTCTGTCTTCAAGGAGTTTTCATTCTAGGGGTTGAATAATATCAAGATGCGTTAGCAAAATGTACTGCAAACTCTGACCTGAAAATATAAGATGTTCAGCCAGTCAACTTTTAACTTGCTAGGATTGGAGCAGGAAGCAAGTGAGGGTGTGAAAATGTGAGATCAGTGCTTAATGCTAACTGACTGATGGAGGGAGAACTCATGAAAATGGAGAGTCGTTACTCCAGTAAATTTTATCACAAAAATAGTTAAAATTTAGAAAAGTAATGGCAGCTCATGTTCACACTGTACTTTTCTTCTGAGAAAATTGAATAAAATTGCCCTCTTAAAACCTTCTTAGTAGCAAAAAATAGTAGCTGTGACAGTGAAATTTAGTGAACACCCATTGGGTGAGCTACACTGCACTGAATGCTTGAGAAAGTAGAAGAGCAAGACATGTTTCTCAGAAATATTATATGTGCTGATGTCCCAACTCCTGGGGAAATACTGAAATATATGTGGTACAGTTTGTGAGTTTCCTATTGCTCAAAGAAAACTAACCAATACCTCCTGGGTTTGAATATTCTCATTTTTACAGCTTCATATTCCTGCCCTTCCCCATCAAACTTCAGCCATACAAGGTGTACACACATCAGCTGATACTTAACTTTGGACCCAGGTCAACAATTACTAAAAACATGCAACAATTTTCCTCAGAAGGACTCAGTAAATTGCTTTCTTTATGGTATTTGTTAAGCGCTTACTATGTGCCAGGCACTGTTCTAAGCACCTGGGTAGATATGTGTTAATCAGATTGGTTGCAGTCCATGTCCCAAATGGGGCTCACACTCCTCTTTTTGCAGATGAAGGAACTGAGGCACAGAGAAGTGAAGTGACTTGACCAAGGTTAGACAGTAGACAAGTGGTAGAACAGAGATTAGAACTCAGGTTCTTCTGACTCCCAGGCCTGGGGTCTATCTACAAGGCCACTCTGCTTCTCTAATTGATTAGGTGGATTTACTGAACAGTGCTTGGCACATAGTAAGTGCTTAACAAATATTATTATTATTATTATTACTGAACACCTGACACCAGAAGCAAAAAAATTCATTTTCTGCCCCAAAAGGGATTGTAGTTTTTTTTTTTTTTTAAATGACGCTATAATCTTCAAGGGTGACTTGGGTGCTAAGTGTGAAGTTCAGCCCTGGTTAATTGACATACAAAATGATACCTCTTCTTCGCATTGTCATAATTCAATTGGGCAAAATGGAATTATACTTCCATTTTTCAACCCCTCGAAAAAAAACCCCAAAAAACTTCCTTTCAGGAACAATTGGCCAAAACCAGAAAGATTCAGCCCAGAGGAAACAGAGCTCTGGTGGAGAAAAGCAAATAGTATTAGCTATCGGGAATTATTATTATTATTATCATTACTAGCACTAGGAGGAGGAGGTGATGGAAGATAATTGTTAAGCCCTTACTATGTGCCAGGCACTGTACTAAGTACTGAGGTAGACAAAGGTAATCAAGTTGGATATGGTCCCTGTCCCTTATGGGGCTCATGGTCTAAGAAGGAGGGAGTAGGATTTAATCTCCGTTCTCCAGATAAGAAAAATGAGGCCCAGAGAAGGTAAGTGACTCACCCAAGGTCACACAGCAGTTAAGTAATGGGATTAAAACTCAGCCCAGGCCCGGGCTCCCTCCACCAGGCCACACTGCTTCCCAATTGAGGTAAGGCTAGCACACACTGTGATTTGGAAGCAGCTGGATGACTCCAGTCTCATCTTTCCATTTCCCCATTTTTTTTTTTTTTTATGGTACTTGTTAAGCATTTACTACGTGCCAGGCTCTTTTCTAAGCGCTAGGGCAGAGGCTAGCTGATCAAGTTGGACACAGTCCCTGTCCCACTTGGGGCTCCCGATCTTAATCCCCATTTTACAGATGAGGTCACTGAGGCCCAGAGAAGTGAAGTGACTTGCCCAAGGTCACACATCAGACAAGCGGTGGAGCGGGAATTAGAACCTAGATCCTTCTGACTTCCAGGCCTGGCCTCTATCCGCTAGGTCACGCGCTGCATGCTTATTTCTAAGGGCTAAAATCGGCAATTGCTTTGTCTTTGTCAAGAATTGTTTTTCCGATGGTCACGAACAGTCTGAGGACTCATCGTTAGGCGTTGCGACAGCTATTGTGACAAAACCATCATATGACCTTAAGGTCAGTGATATACGATAGAGTGTGACAGTCCCAAGGAAGCCGAAAGTATCCGTTAAAATATTTCAGAAACACTTAATTAGGGAACCTCCGACCCATTTCCGAACCAACATTTTAGGACTTGTTAATGGCCCAGAGCCAAAGTCTACCAGCTTCTTCTCCCCTTTAACCCAAAATATACTTGATCTTTTTCCTATATTGAAAGCATAAATCACTGGCCTAGAAAACTAGAACTACAGATGTTCCTATCCCAGAGGGAAAGTTCAGGGCAAAACCAAATACAGAAGGTAAGTTTGGAAATGTAGATGAGCACTTCTTTATTTTATTTTTTTACTGCTCAGTACAGTGCCCAAGACCTTAGTAAAGTGTTCTGCGCACAGTCGACGCTCCAGAAATACCATCGTTTGGCTGTACTACTCCCATCAATTCTGTGCCCATTTTATTGTTACCATTAGGCTAAGGGATTGCTATTAATATGAATCCCTCTCTCAAATTATTTTGCGGCAGAAACAGTAAGAGCAGCAATGAACGGGATTTCAGGCTTGGGGAAGTACAGCAGAAACAGAAAATCAGCTCTACAAGGAGTTTATGTGATTCCTCAACTCCCACAAAAACTTTGCTATTTTGTTTTTGCCCCCCCCCCCTTTTTTTCTACCTCACAGTCATCAATTGCTTATTTGCACTCTTTAGAGTTTAGTCGTTTCGGATCTGGTTTTGATAGGGAACAGATTTTCCTACATCTGAGAAACGAGTTAGCAAAAAAGAAATGAACATTTTGTGGGTGGAGAATCAATAGCAACAGAATCCCTTTCAGGAATTTCACTCTGAAGATTATTTACACCACAGCTCACAAAAATTCTTCCAGATTCGCAATGGTCTATTGTCTCAGTGGGAGTTTCTGCATTTAAAATTTTACGCACTTTATAATGAGAAATGTACAGCGAATGCACAATGTGTGTGAAGTAAAATCCCCCTGTGACATGAAGTTATTCTACATGCTTATTAATAACATTTTCAAACTATGTAAAGAATCACCCATATCGTGGACTGATAGCCTTAACATTTTTTAAAACAATATCTCTGTCCAACCCGATTTTCTTATATCTACCCCAGTACTTAGAACAGTGCTTGGCATATAGTAACAGCTTAACAAATACCATAATCATTATGATTATTATTATTATTAAAATCATTTTTGGTACACCCAATTTTTCATTCCACTCAAACCCCCAGAAATGGCTCTTTTTGCAGCCTTCCAACTTAAAAATAACCTAACACATTCAATTTCCATTTCAGACGTCTTTGAAAGTGCTTTTTTATTGCAGGTCAAGAGAAGTTGGAACCTTCCAAAAACAAAGGTTTGAACTGAAAAGCCAACTCTAATCCAAACTCCACAAAAAGCTTATCCAGCCTCACAGAATAGAAAACTGGCCGTGCTTTTCCACCCTAACCCGCTAACACTTTCACTTTTTTGTCAATCAATCAATCAGTCAATCATATTTATGGAGCACTTCCGGTGTTCAGACTGTACTAAGCGTTTGGGAGAGGACAATATGGCAGGGTTGGTAGATATGCTCCCTGCCTTCAGGTCTAAAGCAATTTGGGAGGAAGATGTCAAAAGACACTTGGGGAGTTGCAATTAGGTAGCCAAAGAATAATTTTGCTAGCATAGCCCCATGACTACCGCCTTACTGCTTTGATCACCTGATTTGAAAGAACTGAATTCACCACACATTTACTATCTTGCCTTGAAATTTTTGTCTCTTTTCTCTCTCCTTGTATGATTTGACCTTGGCCATCCCACTCTTTCTGTTTAATTCAATTTTACAGTGAAGTCAGAACTCAGAGAGGAAGGAATCTGCCTCATTCATCAGTTCAGGTAACGATCACTCATCGACAACGTATTGCAGCGCTGCGCTAAGCGCTGGGGTGGAGAGGAGATAAAGAAATCCCACACTTGTTCCCTCAGACATGTGATGTGATTTCAAGAGGTGTTTAAAGAGCAGCAAGTCAAGATAAAGATGACACCTTGTCCCTCCGAAAACAAATGAAATGAATATTTCCCTTCAGCCACCTGGAATTCTCCGTGGCAAGAAGAGATAAGCCGGAGAAAAGAGTGAGGGGAAAACCGGAAGCGGAGTGGGATGGGATTCAAATTTTCCAATTATGGCACTAATTCATCCCCAAGATCGAGATGACCGCTCGTGTCCTTTTTGGAAGATGAATCGCTGCCTCCTCCCGCTTGGGTTCTGCCAGGTTTGGTGCAGTGAAGTCAATACCTTCACCTTGACATGAAAAGTTCGTGATTTATCAGTCCCCCTGTTCCCCACTTCAACCACAACCAGAGTCGTGCAGCCAATCCTGATCTGGGGAACGGACTCTGGTCACAGCCACTCGGAAAAAAAATAAAGCACTCTCCGATGATAGACAAATGTGTCTTGTTAGCAACAGCCAAAAAGCGCTTGACTTGTACTAATAACAAAAAGTCCATTTTGGTCACTGTGGGTCCAAAGATGAAGCACCCTGTCACCAGCTCGGCTGGGAAATTAGCAAATAATGTTCCTTTTCCTTGATAAATGGGTGACAGTTCTCTCTCACCAATCATTTTTTAACATTTTGATGCATGTCCATGATCCCGCTGGAGGAACAGAAAAGTTTACTGGTCCTCAATTTTCAGATGATAAATGGAACACTCTAAATGTGCGATTTCTGTATGAGGTATAGTTCATTTTAAGCAATTCTAGTAAATGGGTGTCACTGATTAGGACAAATAGTCTACTTGTGCAATAGCACAAATGGTGTGTCTCATGCTTCTGGCCTCCTCGGAGACAGAAAAGAAAGAGGACCATGGTCACCGTGATAAACCTGACCTCCCCCCCCCCCCCCGCCCCGTTTTAAAGGGAAATGTGAACCACCCCCTTTCCCCAGCCTGGACAAACTCAAATGTGTTTAAAGATGATTCTACATGAAGGATAAATGTGAAGCTTCATCCAATTCTAGGGGCCTTTTCTAGGAACTGTTTTAAGGAAGAGGCATTTTTAAGTTCCTCCCCTCAAATCCAGGGTGTTTAGGGGATCAGTCACATTCTCCCCCAACCCCCTCCCTCCATCACCCAAACACACCCCTAAAATCATAAAGGTCTTTAGGGCTCGTAAGGGAGACACCACCTTACCTCCCACCTATTTTTCCATTTCAGGTGGGGGAAGGTAAGGAAAGATGTGCCCTGTAGGCAGGGAATGTGTCTACCAACTCTGTTGTCTTGTACCCTTCCAAGCGCTCAGTAAAGTGCCCCGCAAGCGGTAAGTGCTCAGTAGATACCACTGATGGACTGATTTACGGAGGTTCCCGCTAAAATCCGCCGGAGCCAAAGTTCTCACAACCAATAGAAAGAAGGACTACTGGTGCCATTGGGGGGGGTGGGGGGGGCGAATTAAAAGTGAGCATATTTTAATGCTTTTAGCGAAGCCAGGGGACTCAGCTAACAGATTTCATTTTTACAGCTCCTCCTCGGAAGCGCAATTTTCATGATTAGAGTTTTCCTAGTCCTTTCTCACGATGACCAAGTTTGAAGCCAAAGGGGTAGAATTTAAATATCCGGATGGTTTCAATTGAACTGAGGTATTAATAGCGTTTGGTTTAGCAGGGTAAAAAATAGTATGATTTGTGAGAGGCAATTAAGAATCATTTGCTCTGTGGATACAAGTAATTTGTTTAAAGAGCACTGACCTATGAGACAGCTAGTTTGTGTTGGCTGGGATAAAAGGGAACTATTGACTCTAAACAGTGGAACCGCTGCCATTAACAGAATCACATTTGAATGCACACAAAAGATCTTTAAAATACTTCAGAGACGCAAGACCCTTTCACACAGCGAAGCCGAGTGGGGGTTAAACTCTGGCAATTGGCCAATATAAGTGTTCTGAAACAAGAGGGGAAATAGTCAAGCAGAAGGGCACGGGACAAGATTGGGACTTGAAAAGGGGCATGTTTCTCCTCGACGTTCTGCCGGCATCAAGGCGCAATCTAACTCTCCTGCCGTAAATACTCAATCAGAAAGAACATAAACCGTCAGTGATTACCGATTGAGGAATGATTTCATCAGCTTGACGCTGAATGCACGTCTTTGTGCGGAAATACGCGTTTTTATGTCCCCATCTCGTAAATGCCCTGCAAATCTGGGAACGTTTCCATGTAGGCAACATTCAAGCTTTCTGTGTTCCTTTTGGACGTGTTTACTATTGACCGCCAATACTTTCCTCAGTCCCCCGGTTCAGACTCTTCCTAATTGGGATAATTTGGGTAATTGGGCAAAAGCCCACTCTAAAATAAGGTGGGTCAACAAAACGTTCTGGGGGAGAGAGCTGAACGTTAAAAGCTCTAAATGAGTCGGGCTCATGGGCTGCTACAGAACTCCGCTCCGTGAAAAGCCAACGTCAACCGGCGTTGGTTCTTTGGTTTGATAAGGAAACCATATGTACTGTGATTTACCAAGTGCTTAGGATAGTGCTCTGCCCACAGTGAGCGCTCAAAAGATACCACTGATTGATTGATGAGGCAGAGCTGAATGATCGCCTATAGACTAATCCCTCCAAACCCGAAAGTGTGTCCAGAAAATCAGTTTGGGCTGCGACATGATTTCAATTAGAAGCGTACAAATTTTAATTTGTCTTTATCAAATAACACTGCGGGATTTATAGCCTCATTTTTATAAAGCTCCTTTATTGGACTCAACAGTACGCTAGGTGTCTCCCTGTGAAGTTATGAATCCTACGAAATGGCTCAATCGGGCCACAGAAACCGTTTCTCAGGTGGGTTCGGTGGAGAATATTTTTAATTATTATTAAACAAGTCAGTGATACTCTATTAGATGAATATTAAAACGAGCATTGCATTCGGTTATTAATTTGCACTATTCGCTTTCCAATGCAACAAATATCTCATTAATTTAATTTTAGGTGCCTACCCGTTTATACTGCATTTTACAGTCTAGAAGGCAATTTACTATTAACTGGCAATTACATACAGAATGATTGTTAATTCTGCTCCTAAGTGCTAGCTGCTTGAAAATTGTTATCTCTCTCTAATTTTTGACCTTCTTACAACAGGGGTGAGGTTCACTGGGAATACAAAGGGCTAGTAGAAAAGAGATGGACATGTCATTTGTGACTCATTCTTTTAATTCACCGCGCTAATCAACTGAACTGCCATAGCCTCCCAAGGTAATTGTATCTTTAGACTAGTTGAAAGCAATGGGTAAAAAAGCTCGGATAAGTGGGGAAAGAGCTTTCTTTAGCAGAGAGAGAAACTAACCTCTTCTCCTCCCTGCCTCTCTCTTTCTTTTTCCCTTTCTCTCCCACTCTCTCTCTCTTTTCCTTTCTCTCCTCTTTTTCTCTCTCCCTCCTGCTCCCTCTCTCTTCTAATCTCTCTCTCCTTCTCTGTCCCTTCCTCTCCCTTTCTTTTCCTCTCTCCCTCTTTCTCCCTCTCTTTCTCTCTCCCTTTCTTTCTCTCTCTCCTTCTTTCTCCCTTCCTCTCTCTGTCTCTCCCTCAGAGAGCAGAATGGGGCCCGTCCCTGAAAAAAAAACAAAACCTGGAACTTTTCACAGAGCCGAAGTAGATCTACGGACGTCTTACATTTTGTCCGTTGAGAGGGCGTCTTTTCAGGCTGCCACATTCATTCTTGTTCCATCGCCCTGCACTGTGCCCTCTACATACCAAGGAGGTTAAATGTGACCAGTATACCAGTGGAGACTCCGATCATGAGGGAACTTTGATGGAAAACAGATGCCCTCTCTCCCCCAACCGCCCCCCTACCCTCGACGAAGGCCACATCATTTTCATATCGTGAAATACAGTGGGGTTCGGCTCGGTTTTCAACGGTGATTATCTCATTGTCCCGAACCAATTAAAGAGCAACACAAATCAGCGAGGAGTATCCAGGTCAGACGGGTCGTGACCTTCACCCTCTGCTTTTATTCCCTCCTACTGCATGGGCTACTGAGTCCCTCACCGGTGCAATCTAGTAAATGGTCCTGTTCAACTACTATGGTTTTACCTCAGGCAAAATAAGCATCGATCAGGAAACTTTAATGGCTCCGTCGACTATCTTCATTTTTTCAACAATAATAATTGCGGTATTTGTTGAGCATTTATTTTGTGCTAAGCAGATACTCATCTACACACATTTAGCTCCTTACGGGAAGAGAGTTTCTATACACGCTCTTTTAATTGTGTTACGCACATAGTAAGTGCTCAATGAATACCTTTGATGATGATGAAAGTAAATGCTCAATAAATACCATTGATTGACTGATTGAGCGAAATCATTCCAACTGTTCCAACCCCTCAGAACGGCTTTTGCTCAAATGAGATGTTTATTTTGAGCAGATTTTTTGGAACCATCCAGGTAATTCAGGTCAAAGCATATTTTCATTTGAATGATCCTGATTCACTGTAAGTATAAACAAATACGGTGTTCATTTTGCCCTGGCTTTGCTTCGTGAGCTGACAAAACTGATGTTTTGACCTAGAGAGTATAGAAAATTAGTCAGTCAGTCAGTCAATTGTATTTATTGAGTGTTCACTGTATGCAGAACATTGTACTAAGCATCTGGGAGAATTCGAAACAACAATATAACAGACACATTTCCTGTCTCCAGTGAGCTTACGGGCTAGAGGGGGAGATGGGCAAAACCAAATACACCACAGATCAATTTATCCGGATAATCAATCAATCAATAATATTTCTTTTGGGCAGAGTACTGTACTAAGTGCTTGGAAAAGTACAGTGTCATAGGGTAGACTCAATCACAGTGGTTGATGGTCACATTATTTCCAGACATGTGTAGTGGAGTTGTAGAAGACTGAGGCAGATTGAATGGGAGAGACAGCTTGTTGTCATCACCTCGACCTAGAGAACCTGGGCCTGGGAGTCAGAGGACCTGAGTTCTAATTCCATATCCCACACGTGCTTGCTCCGTGACCTTGGGTAAGTCACTTCACTTGTTTGGGCCTCAGTTTCCTCATCTGTAAAATAGGGACTAAGACTGTGAGCCCCATGTGGGACAGGGACTGTGTCCACCCTGGTTATCTTGTATCTACCCCAGCACTCAATACAGTGCCGGGCAAAAAGTAAGCACTTAACAATTACCACAATTGTTATTATTAACATTATTATGATTATCGTTAGGAGCAGACCAGATGGCCAACCTAAGGCCACCTCTGAGAGAGCGTCTATGCTGTCCATATTTATAGACAATCTTTTGTATGTTCTTTGCATTCCTTTTCCATTGGATTTTTCTGACAGGCAAAGGCACGACAGAAATAAGAAAGTAGTAACTGTAAAAGTGGAGGCCAAATTAGGTGAAAGCTGTACTTTCACAAAGGTTTGACACAAATGGATTAACATTTCTTATTTATATTTGAAATATTAAAGCCAATTGAACATTTCATTGTGGTGAGCCCATTGTGGGCTGGGATTGTCTCTATCTGTTCCTGAACTGTACTTTCCAAGCGCTTTGTACAGTGCTCTGCACAGAGTAAGTGCTCAATAAATATGATTGAATGAATGAATGGTGTCTACCAACTCTGTTTTATTGAACCCAAGCACTTGGTACAGTGCTGTGCACAGAATAAGTGGTGTTCAATAAATAGCATCCATTGATCGGTTGATTGATCTTGTTTTCTGGGTAAATCTTAAATTCAATTATTTCACTTGATTCATTTTCTTTTTGATCCAATCATCTAATTGGACTCATTTTCTTAGTACCAAAATGATACGGTTCATATTTTAGGGTAATAGCCAACAAAAGTTTCATTCCATATCATTATCCTTGTTGCTGAAATCATCATTGTTACTATCATTACTAGTACATCATCTTTGAACCACATTTCCTCTAGAGAGTTTGAAAAGATACAGGACATAAAATTTCTTATCGCCTTAGGATCACCAGTCCCAAATCTCCATAAGGAACTATATTTTAGTGTTGGAAATAGAACAACCTTTTAACATTTTAATTGGGAAGCACAGATATCTTTGAAACCACACGTCTATTTCATCATTTCATCGTTTCAAAAAAAAAAAAAAATACCAAAAAACCAAAGACAGATTTTGTTTAAAAATCACCATGCTTAACCAAGTTCTTTCCTACAGCAGGTGGTAAACATCTGGAACTCATTACTGAAGGAAGTTGGTGAAGGAAGAAAATAGCAATGCCTTCGGAAAGGGCTTTGGGTGAACTCCTCGACAAGCCATCCATAATAGGTTATTAGAGGGAATAATAAAGTTGTGAGGGGGGGAAGTTAAAAATGTTAGGAGGATCAAGAAGGGTTAAAGAGATGCATGTAGAATCGGTCCCTGATGAGTTATTAGGGGAGAAAATTAGGGCCAAGGGATGGTATGTCATAGCCATGAGGTTGGATGGCAAAGAGGGCAATCATAATAATAATAATAATCATGAAATTTGTTAGGTGCTTACTATGTGCCCAGCACTGTACTAAGCGTTCAAGCATTCACTAATTGGCACTGTTGGAAGCACGTGATCCATTTAAATGGGCAATTGGAGAGGTCAGGGTGGTCTTCCTTAGGTTCTCATAGTTCTCATTCATTAATTAATCAGTGGTGTTTACTGTGCACTTGCTGGGTACTAACAGAGTTGGTAGACGTGTTCCTTGCCCACAAAGAGCTTACAGTCTAGTGGGGGAGCTGACAATCCAGAGAAAGAGCTTACAGCCTAAGGAAGGAATTTGCAGTCGAAAGGAGGAGCCTACAGTCCAGAAGAGTTTACAGTCCAGAGGAAGATCTCACAGACTAGATAAGGAATTTAGGGTTTAGAAGGAAGGGATTTCAGTCTAGAGAAGGAGTTGAAAAAAAATAAGAATGGTATTTGTTAAGCGCTTTTTATGCATCAAGCCCTGTTCTAAATACTGGGGCAGATATAAGCTGATCAGATTGGGCAATGTCCCTATCCCACATGGGACTCACAGTCGTAATCCCCATTTTACAGATGAGGTAACTGAGGCACAGAAAAGTGAAGTGACTTGCCCAAAGTCACACAGCAGAAAAGCGGTAGAGCCGGGATTGGAATATAGGTCTTTCTGACGGCCAGGCCCGGGCTCTAACCAGTAGGCCACGCTGCTTCCCAATTTTTCAGTCTACATAGTTTATGACACGGGAGAGCAGATGTGAAAAAATGGACAAAACCAAAATTGCGGACTTAAGGCTGAAATCAATAAAATGCTTGTGTATCCTCTTTCTAAGCCTCTTTTAATATCTTTAAAATACATAAGTGAACCTTCCACGTGAAATTTGCTATTTCGCTACCTCAGACCACTTAAATTCTCTACTAATATGTGGAGACAGCATTTAGTAATGCTAGTACTTACACTGTGAGCCCCATGTGGGACAGGGCCTGGGTAAAACCTAATTATCTTGTATCTACTCCAGGACTTAGCACAATGCTTGGCACATAAAAATAATATGCAAATGCAATTATTATTATTAGTTGTAGTAGTAGAAGAAGTAGTAGAATTTAATGTGGACCATTGTACTAGGCAATTGGGAAGTGCAGAATAACAAAGGGACACATTCCCGGCCTACAGGGAGCTTCCACGCTGATGTGGAAAGGAGTTATCGTGCACTTGTTTTCAATATACTCGTAGACATCCTGCCCTGAAGGATCTTATAATCAAATGGAGGAGATAAGCAGACATGGACTGCCAATGTACGGTAGGAAAAAGAGGAAGGGCAGAGAGTAATGAAAGTAAAGCACAGTGAAAGAAAAGTTCTAGACTGTGAGCCCAACATTGGGTAGGGGTTGTCTCCATTTGTTGTCAAATTGTACTTTCCAAGGGCTTAGTACATGCTCTGCATGCAGTAAGCGCTCAATAAATGTGATGGAATGAATGAATGAATAAAGCAGACAATAGAATAGGAGGACAGATGGACAGGTAGAGACATGGTGCTGGTTTTATTTGTTTACAGTATTTGTTGAGCATTTACTATGTGTCAGGCACTGGGGTAGATAAAAGCTAATCAGGTTGGACACAGTCCCAATCACACGCGGAGCTCACTCCCTTAATCCCCATTTTACAGAGGAGGGAACTGAGGCCCGGAGAAGTGAAGTGACTTGCCCAAGGTCACACAGCAGACAAGTGGCGGAGCCGGATTAGAATCCAGGTCCTTCTGACTCCCAGGCCTGGTCTCTACCCACTAGGCCATGCTTTTTCTCATCCAGGTACATACATAAATGCATAGGTGGGAATCAGAAAGGCATGGCCAGGAAGAGAGGAGTCAACGAAGCCCTGCTGAAAAGAGCCCGAGCCTGAGAGTCAGGGGACCTGGGTTTTAATCCTGGTTCTGCCATTTGCCTACTGTGTTACCTTGGGAAAGTCACTTATCTTCTCTGTGCCTCAGTTTCCTCATTTATAAAATGAGGATTCAATTCTGCTTTTCCCTCCGACTTAGCGGGTGAGTTCCATGCAGAAGAGGGGCTTTTTATGACCCAGCTTGTATTTACCCCAGTGCCTAATAGAGTGTTTGGCACCTAGTAAGCCTTTAACAAATACCAGTGTCAAGAATAATAATTCCTCTTTTACCTGCTGGGCAGTGACAATTCCTATCTGCTTATCTTCTCCATTTGATTCTAAGACACTTGAGGGCACCCAACTTCTCAAGGGCCTCATATATTGAGCACAGTCAGTGCTCAAGAGCTGCCTGCCCCATCAGAGTGGAAGTTCCTTGTGGCCAGGGAATGTGTCACTTTGTTATGCCATACTTCCCCATAGCCTGGTAGTACAGTGGACTTCACAAAATGCTACCACTTCTACCTCTCCTCCTCCTCCTAATGGCGATGCTAATTGTATTTGTTAAGCAGCCCTTAATAAGTACCAAGTACTGTATTAAACACTGGGTTGGATGCAAGATAATTAGGTCCCTCATGGGGCTCACAATTTAAGTACTTCTAAGTACCAGCTCTTATTATTATTATGGAGATAACTTTGTGAGGGCTGGGATTTGAAGGGTTTGTCAGAGCTGAGGGGTTGGAGATATAATAATAATAATGTTGGTATTTGTTAAGCGCTTACTATGTGCAGAGCGCTGTTCTAAGCACAGGGGTAGATAGAAGGTAATTAGGTTGTCCCACATGAGGCTCACAGTCTTAATCCCCATTTTACAGATGAGGTAACTGAGACACAGAGAAGTTAAGTGACTTGCCCAAAGTCACACAGCTGCTAAGCCGCATAGCCGGGGTTAGAACCCATGACCTCTGACTTCCCGAGCCCATGCTCTTTCCACTGAGCCACACTGCTGAGCAAAGGGTAGGACAGAGGAGAGTCAAAAGGGAGGAATGAAGAAGAATTGCCTTGTGGGTAGAACCCGGGCCTGGGAGTCAAAAGGATCTGGGTTCTAATCCCACTCCACCAGTTTTCTGGTGGGTGACCTTGGGCAAGTCACTTCACTGTTCTGTGCCTCAGTTACCTCATCTGTAAACTGAGGATTAAAACTGTGAGGTCCATGTAGGGTGTGGACTGTGTCTAAATTGATCACTTTTTATCTACCCCAGGACTTAGAACAGTGCCTGGTACACAGTTAAGTGTTTAACAAATACCATTTTTAAAAAATGATGCACAGATAGGATGGGAGATAAGAAAGAGTGTGAGTTGGGAGGAGAGGAAAAGAGGAGGTAAGGAATTACAGGAGAGCCTGGAAGCCAGTTGAAAAGAGTTTTCATTTTTCCTTTCTATCTGAGAATTATTTTTCTGCGTGTTTTTCCTCCTGTCAGATCCTCGAAGGCAGGGATGATGCCTATCAACTCTGTTGTGTTGTCCTCTCCCAAGTGCTTAGCACAGTGCTTTGCTCACAGTGGGGCTCAATAAATATTACTGATGGATTGATGAGTGGAAACCATCCCTTCCAACTAGTCTGCTCCATTAACCCCAAGAAGGGAGACAGACCTATAATCAAAACAGGTACCTGCCTAAAACAATCCAAGCAGACATTCTTTTCGCCAGTAGAAAGAAGCGTTCCTGGAGACTTCCAGAGGGAAATGACAATTGAGCTTATTTTAAAGTTTTCAGCAAGGCCAGGGAAATCAGCTCAACAGTGTGGGCAAGTGCAAAAGAAAGGTGCATTCCGTGTCAATCATATTTACTGAGCGCTTGTTGTGTGCAGAGCACTTTGCTAAGGACTTGAGAGAGTCCAATATAACCATAAACAGATACATTCCCTGCCCACAATGAGCTCACAGTCTAGAGGTGTAGTGAGAAGCAGCACGGTGTAGTGGATAGAGCCCGGGCCTGGGAGTCACAAGGTCATGGGTTCTAATGCCAGCTCCGCCACTTTGCTGTGTGACCTTGGGCAAGTGACATCACTTCTCTGTGCTTCAGTTACCTCACTTGTAAAATCTGGATGGAGACCGTGAACCTCACGCGAGACGGGGACTGTGTGCAATCTGATTTGCTCCTATCTACCCCGACTCTTAGTACAGCGCCTGGCACACAGTAAGTGCTTAACAAATACCACAATTATCATTATTATTATTATTGTTATTGTTATTAAAAGACAGACCCTAAAGAGTGAAAGGGTATCTAGAGTCAAAGACTATAACCAGGACTCTTTCCACCGTGCAAACAAGCAAGGCCCTTTTTCTATAGCACCGATGTCGTCTGCTCAGACCTCAGTGGGAAATGGTTGGATTAGACCAGTGTACTAGGTGCTTCTGCCCAAGTACTGTCCTCCCTGGATATAAGGCCTTTTAAAAGTCGTTCTCAGCCAGAGCTGTTTCACTAAAGGTCGTTTTATGGCCTTGTGGTTCACAAATAGCCCAACGGAGGGTGGTTCCACCTTAGTCAAGTGACTTGTCAAGAAGTAAAGTCTGACATTCTGTTTTAGTACGAGCAGTGACCACATCTCCCCGGGCCTTGGTGTCCAGCGGCAGCACCTTTTAGAATTTGAGAAAGGTAACGCAAATGACACTGCGCCTGCTAAAAAGCAATCAAGAAAGGATTCCAATCTTTAAGTCCTCCTGGAGAGGATTTTGAATGGCATCGGTTTAGAAAACCAAGATCGGCCCGTTCGAAAATTGAGTCACGTGAATTCCTTCCACTCAGGCTGCTGGTCGGCCTTTAAATAACCCACATTTGGACTAACGACTTGAAAAGAGTTCAACAGATGGTCATCTTTTCTCAGTGAAAATTAATTTCTCCATTCACGCAATTTTCCAGTTGGGCTAAGAGTAAGAAACTTGACCTTCACCAACAAATACCACAGATTCCAGGTTGACCCTCGGTACAAGTTCCGGGCACCCCGGAAATCTCTCCAGCCAACCTTTGGGGAGATTTGGGGTCTAAGGTGAATGACACCCAAATTCTTGGCCGTGGATCCACTTCTCTGAACTAATCCAAATCCTTCAACCTCGAAACATTCACTCGCTGCTACTTCCACGCCATTTCCAAAGCGAGGCAATTCGGAAAACCCAGAGACACTACCCACAGGGACGGGGACATGCCATTATCGCCCTCGGAATCCGAGTGATTCAGTCCCACTGGACTCACTGACAGAGGAGGGTGGACAACTTATGAAATTAAAAGGAGAGAGCTCCCTCTTACCTGTGTAGACGAACCGTCCCGGGGCCCCTTTGCAGAACTGCTTGGATTTGTAGGAGAGAGTTACTTCAACCACTCCGGGAATGTGTCGTGGTGGGGTTTGAACTCTGATGGCATGGGGTGTGATCAGCTATAAAAATCATACGGTAAAACAGACTTTAAATCACGGCGGCGGTGAGAGAGGACCGACACTTGCCAGTTGGTTATAATTACAAAAATAGCTGAAACCGGACCGTGGTCTCAAAGTTCCACCTTCTCGCTGTCACCTAGAGACCCAGGATTCTACCTTTTCTTTTTTTTAAAAAAAAAAAGGAAAACATCAGCAAATGATCCTGGGTTTTGGTTTTCAGGAAAAGCCACAGGGCACCATTCATATGAAAATTACCTCCATATGTCTCGGTCAGCCCGCTTCTAGTAATTTTAACACTAATTGTTCAGTTGAATTGCGAGTTCTCTTAGAGCGAGCTTTCCACTAGAGGGCAAGGGGAGGGTCTCCTTATTGCTCCAGCGGTGAATTTGTGGTGAAAAAGAAAAAAAAAGCATACTATGAAATAAAATCTCATGATACCGCCCTTCAATAGGTACCCGATGGCTTATTGAAGCCATTCAGGGAAAGATGTCACAGCCATGTGGTCTACCGGAAAGAACCAAGGCCTGGGAGTCAGAGGACCTGGGTCCTAACCCCGGCTCTGCCACCTGGCCGGCTGTGTGACTTCGGGCGAGTCACTCGGGTTCTCCAAGACTGGGTTTCCCCATCTGCACAATGGGATTCGCTACTTGTCTTCCCTCCCACTTAGCCGGTGAACTCCAGCTGGGACAGGTATGGGGTCCACCCCGATGATGGCGTCTAGACTGCAGACTTCGGGGCGGGGCTTGGCCCAGAGTAAATGTCGAACGAATCCCACCATCACAGAGAAGAAGAAGAAGAAGAAGAAGAAGAAGAAGAAGAAGAAGAAGAAAGAAAAAAAAGGCAACTCAAAAGCCAGCAAATGGAGGAAACCTACCTCGCTCCAGACCAACATGGTTCCAAATACAACTTGCAAGCCATCAAAGAAGTTGTCACCGATGATGATAACCGTAGCTCCTCCCGTTGTCCAGCCTTCACTAGGACTAATAGCCTTGATGCACGGAGTAGCTGCTTGTACAAGACAGAAAATCCCGGCCTTAGTGTCTCTTCTTCCCTGACAGTAGGTCTCTCTCTGCCAATGACGAATCATGCAACGGGCACAGGAGGAAAATGTTGCATGATCTCTTCAGGAGGCACACAAAGGGCAATCGTTTATCAGCGTGTTGATGTATTTAAAGCAAACCGTTAAATGTTTTATAAAGCAAAGGCCAAGCTGCAGAATACTAGTGAGCAAGAAAAAAATGGCTCGAGAAAGCAAATTATATGTCAGGGCAGATATGGCTCTTACAAATGATTAAGCATTGCATGTACAGATCTAAGCAGAGTCAATCAAAAGGTTGTTGAGAGAGATGGAAGAGATGGAAGCGCTCTGAATTTCGATTCCTCATAAGCAGCTAATTGGGCTGGGCTTTTTCATCCCCGAACTTTGCCTTTTGGTTCAAAACTTCATTTTCCTCTGTCACTCCATAATTACTACTTTTCACTTTTCATCAGGAAAAAATCAAAAGCGCTCTATTAATACTTTTGTCAAAGGTACACATTTTACATCTAATATTGTTTGTCGACATGAATCCCTGAGCCATTGACTTGACCTCCCTTTGTCTCTAGAGTCTTTCCATTTGCATGAGTTATTACAATGCAGTGACTCCCGAGAAGGAGGAGGAGGAGGAGGAGGGAAAGAAGGAGGAGAAGGGGGAGGAGGAGGGCAAGGAGGAGGAGGATGAGGGAGGAGGAGGAGAGGAGGAGCAGGAGGAGGAAAAAGATTAGGAGGAAGAAAAGGAGGAGGAGGAGGAGGAGGAGGAGGAGGAGGAAGGAGGATGAAAAGATAGAGAAGGAGGAGGAAGTGGGAAATGTAAAAGGAAGAGGAAGGGAGAATAGGGAAAGGAGGAAGAGGAGAAAGGAGAGAAAATAGGGAAGAGGAAAAGGTGCAGGAGAAAGTGGAGGAGGAGAAGGAGGAGGTGGAGGAAGGAGGAAGAGGAGGAAGGGGAGAAGGTAGGAAGGGGAGGAAGGGGAAAGAAAGGGAGAAGGAAAAGGGAAGGAAGGGGAAGAGAAGGAAAGGGGAAGGAAGGGAAGGAGAAGGAAGAGGAGAAAGAGGAGGTGGAAAAGGGGAAGGAGAAAAGGAGAGGAAAGACTTGTTAAAGGAGAAGAAAAAAGAAGGAAAAGAGGAGGAAGAGGAGGAGGAGGAGGAAAGGGGAAGAAAAAAGAGGAAAAGGAGAGGAAAAGGAGGAGAAGAGGAAAAGGAGGAGGAGGGAAGGAGGAGGAGGACGAGAAGAAGGGAAGGAAGAGAAGGAAAAGAGGAGGAGGAAGAGGAGGAGGCTCAGTAAGAACTGCATAGCTCACAGCAGCCAGTAAACTGCCCTGAGACCCCGGCTGGAGACTGCATGGCCTCTGAGAGAATCGCTTTGTTCTTCCCTTTGATCAGTCCTTCTTTACATGGTGTTGACAGACCTTTTTTACCAGCTTTGATGGTCTTTTGTATGCTGACTTTCATGCAAAGGAGCAGACCCTAAGATATACACTTGCCCTATTAGAAGTAAATTCCATTGCTCTCTATTTCTTACCTGCAGGGGCTGGTTTGAATGAGCTGTATTATTGATTGTCCTCAAGGCGACCTAAATGCTACTCAACCTTTTTGTTGAAATAGTAGCTTTAATATCAAAAGGAAGATTGGTTGACTGAACCTAAGTAAAGGATACCCGTTTCACTCTTTCCCCTTAAAATGGAGTAGGTCCAGAAGCGAAGACAATGAAATACGACTGACATCACAGCCTAATGTGATGACATCATAGCCCCGGCTCAAGCTACTTTTCAGAAAAACACCCTTATCCGGAGCTAGACCCTGCATAATGAGTAAAC
>NC_041730.1:138042396-138059896 GCF_004115215.2 Ornithorhynchus anatinus | reverse complement strand
TTAAGCCTCCCCAGAGCAAAAGGAGGAAAATTAACTTGAAGAACGGAATGCCCCTTCCCTCCAGATTTTAAGTTGTCAAGTCACTCAGGAAGAAAGGAGATAGGCAGCGACTGCCTACCAAGCCTCTTCTTTGAAAGAGAAAAGCGTTTAGCCTCCAAGCGCTGACGGTCGAAGCGCTGGGTGGTTGTTGTTGTGTTGTTTTTTATTTATTTATTTATTACCGACTCCGTCGCTCTCGTAAAAACCAAGTCTGGGGTTCACCCAGCGCACGTGAAGTCCGTTGGGGCCGCCCGTGCTTTCCCGGAAGAACTCAGACTTTTGACGAAGATCATCTACTTCAGATGTCGGATTTCAGAGAACTTTGGGATTAGCTGCCCCAAATCTTAACGACAGGCGCGAGGTGCTTTTAGGTCCCTATCCTCAAATGGCTCTAAATCCCTAAGGTGCTCACCAGTGGCCTTTATTTTTCTAAACGTTACAATTGTTGCTTACGGTCAGATACTTCTTTTTCTGGCAACTTACAAAAATAAATACTTGTACTTTGCTAAGATCACAATAGCTCATTAGAAGAGTCTGAATTTGGAACCTACCCTAAACGCTAACCACAGGGCTGAGCGATGCTTACTTGAACCCATAATGTTGCTAGCTCTCTCTCTCCCTCTCTCTCTCCCTCTCTCTTTCTCTCTCTCTCTTTCTCCCTCTCTAGGGAAGAAGAGGACTAAGGAAGAGGATTCAACCTTCTTAATTGTGAACCTCATTAGTGATGGTTGCTAAGCAAAACACACACCTTTCTTCAGTGCATATGAAAGAGATAAACAATACGTCATAGGCTATAATGACTCTTGTGCTCAGGGCAACCTTTAATTATTATATTTTTGTTCTCTTATAACAGTCATTAATGCAGAAAAACAAATTAGTTTATTTTTGTGGACCACAGCAGATTCATAAAGGGTAAAGGGTACTCCATTTTTTGATGTCTGAATCACATTTCATTCGGATAATCACTGCTTGCTTCATTCATTTTTTTTCTGGGTATCCATCTGGGTTCTATCATGGGGAGCTCTTATTAAATGCCTTACTATAAGGTGGAGAGGGTTGCATTGTATTTCCCCATGTAGCTTTCTGGACCGTTTACTACTTTAAAGGATTTAATCGTGGAGTTTAATTTGGATTCCACTTGGAAGAAATCACACTTTTAAACAGTTCACATCCCTGAGCCGTTCAAAATTATTTTTCATGAGTTTTTTTAACAGTAAAGTAGGTGAGATTTTAAGAGGGATTTATGAGATGTGTTTGCCTAGGTAGCTTCTTGGGACTTTTCAAATATAGCCATGTCTCCCAAACATTGTTTAAGAACTGGGCTCAGTCTTTCAGAACTGTGAGAGAGTGTTTAGGGATGCTTTTTCGATTCTTGTCACCACAGATTCCTTTCTTGATAAGTAGGCAAGGGGTTCAATCACATTGAATTAGTTTGAAGGGAGGTTTGAGGTAGGAGACACGCAGGGAAGGAACACTTTACTCTGTTGTTCTCACACAAAAATTCTCCCGCTTTCCTCTGTAGCAGTAAGGCCCGACGACAGGAAATTGATCTCCTAGTAAATTCTTTACAGATTCGGTCACGATTTTACCATCCACTTAAGCTTGCATTCAGAACCTGAGAATGTACCTCTGGATCAAGAATTATGACAAGCCAAAAAAAAAATAAATAAAATAAATAAAATCTGCAAGAAAAGCTGTAAGCAAAACAAAGCCGGTAAACAAACCAAGAGAGAAATAAAGGCAGGAATGGAGGGGGGGTGAAGAAGGGAGTGAGGAAAAATTTTCAGTATTAAAACAAGAAAGGGAAAAGGAAGTCCAGAAGTGCCCAAACAGAGAGAATGCTGCTTTCTGGATGTTTGAGCCGTAGCGGGGCGAGGAAAAGCCGGAGGAAAATAACTGGAGGAATGTTCCAACGTAAAGTATGATGCGAAAAAAAGCATTGCAAATCAAAAAGACATGTATGTAAATGTGTGCCTACCATTTTCCAGATAAGAAGGGGCCATACCTTCTGACGGGTCAAGACGTCTGGCCCTCCTTCCGTGTTTAGAGTTGTTGTGGACGAACATGTTGTCTGAAACGGCCAACACATGGCCATCGACGTTGACCGTTGTTGATACAACAACCTGTGAAGAAAAAGCAAATGGTAAGAAAGAGGTAAAGAAAAAAAAATCGAAGGCGCGTAACTGGAGAGAGGAAATGAAATACATCTTGTCGTTGACAAGGGGGGGGGGGGGGGGGCGGGAGGAAGGGCTGCTATGTTCAGTTTTCAATCGGTTGACCTCTCTTCACCAGCTTTTTGGCTAATAATAGTGTTTTGTTTGGGTTGGGTTTTTTTCTTTTTTAACTGGCAATTGTTTCCTCTTCAAAACCTGCTCGCCTAATTAGAGTTTAATCTCCTATTATGCTAACAAGTGCATTCAATTCAGGGAAATATTCTTCTAGCCATTAGCTTCAGAAACACCCCTCTGGCCACTCATTTTAAAAGATGCTGTTTTGATTGATCTGTTGATATATTGATTAGATTGTTTATCTAATTAAAATTTGTTTGGTTGGGGACCGTCTTCAAATGAAGGATTTGAAGGATTTCGCATCCCCCCAGACCGGATGATCTGTATCAGAAACACAGCCCGTTGTCCTCATCCAGTGTGTAGCACAGGGGTCTCCTAGACTTGTTTCCCGATTAAGCTGGTAAGGTCCAATCGCGAACGTTTTTGCACCCGAAAAGACTGAGTTGATTCCCAATGGTGAAAGTGTTCTCAATCTGCGGAAGCAACCCTTTCAAGTTCATTCGGATGGTGAACGACCCTGGTCGTCAATGGAATTTCCTCCTTTATTTGGGAGAGAAAGGGCTCTATTCTTGTGCCCAGGAGAGGCTGGGCCATAGAAGAGATGATGGATAGAGGCTTCTTAAGCTTTCAGCTGCTTCTTGGTAGAGACAGAGAAGGAGCACAGGCAAAAGGGACTGCCTGAAACACCTACCAGGTGGATCTGTCCCATTCACCCCGGAAATGACCCTCCGTAACAGAAAAATGGAACAGGAAATTACAATTTTTTTTAATAGACACGGCTCCGCGTGTTGACCCTCTGTAGAGAATAGTTTGAAGAGCTCCTCTCTGAGCACACAATTAATCTTAGACTCTCATATTGTCATTATGGATTGGGTATGAAGTAAGCATCTTAGCACGTTCTCCTTGTCTATAGAAGCGGTCCCGTCTTCCAAATGGATCTGAACCTCTGACTAATAGTAATCAAACTACATACAACCGTACCGAGATGAATCGGAAGCATTGGAGGTGAAGAGAGATGAATATTCATGCTCAACTGCCATCTTCTATTCAGTTTGTTCTGGTCCATCGAGAATACCACAAGAAATGATATGGAGAAAATAAAAAACTATGCTTTTATACACTAATAACCCTATTCACGTAATGAATGAAAAGTGAAATATTGTGAGGCGTCGCCGGTGAAAGGAAAAGAAAAAAACACAGTGAGAAAAACCTACTTAATTGTCACTCCCCTACCTTTGGCCCGAGGCAAACCTGACTGTATCTCAATTGTCCTAGAATTTCTACTTCTTGGATTGAGTCAGATGCTATTTTAATATTTCAGAATAACCGAGCACTTCCTTTTTTATAGACTGTCCTCCCTGGGAAACGGTAAGTCACCCTGAGTCGCCCCAGACAGCCAGAATATCCTCATTTTTCCCACATGTGTTCCTTGCTGGCATGTGGCTTCCCCACAGTGAGATTCCCACGGGGAGTGCCATCCCATCCATTCTTGAGTTGGTGGGGGAGCTCCAAAGTTGAACCCATTCCACTTATGCAGTGGGTGTCAACTTGTCCAATCTCCTAATGGGACGTTCCAAAGTTGAACCTCTTTCACACTCGTGGTGGATGTTATCTTATCTACCCTTGAAATGGGGAATCCCAAAGTTGAACCTGTTCCACTCCCATGGTGGGTACCATCTCGTCCTCCCTCCTAATGGGAGGTTCCAAAGTCGAACCTCTTTCGCTCCCGCAGCAGATGCCATCCTTTCTACCTCTGAACTGGCGAATCCCAAAGTTGAACCCGTTCCTCTCCTTTGACGGGCACGATCTTGTCCATCCTCACAATGAGGCATTCCGAAGTCGAATCTATTCCATTCCCCTGAAGGATGCCATCTTGCCCACCCTCTTCGTGGGGCATCTCAAACTTGAACCTCTTCCGCTCCCATGGCAGGTGCCATCTTGCCCACCCTCATAGTGGGGTGTTCCAAAGTTGAACCTCTTTCACTTCCATGGTGGACGTCATCTGATCCACCCTCACAATGAGGCATTCCAACGTTGGAACTCTTCCTCCCCCAAGGCTGATGCCATCTTTTCCACCCTCTTAGTGGGGCATCCCAAAGTTGAACCTCTTCCACTCCCACAGTTGGTGCCATCTTGCCAACCTCATAGTGGGGTGTTCCAAAGTGAATCTCTTCCATCCCCACGGTGGACGCCATCCTGTCCAACTTTTTAGTGGGGCATCCCAAAGTTGAACCTCTTCCACTCCCACAGCACCTGCCATCCTTCCCAACCTCGTGGTGGGGGGTTCCAAAGTTGAAACTCTTCCACCACCACGGCGGACGCCATCTTGTCCATCCTTGCAACAGAGCATTCCAAAGTTGAACCTATTCCTTTTGCCGGGTGGGCCCGTCTTCTCCACACTCTTAGTGGGGTTTCCCAAAGTTGCACCTCTTCCACTCCCACGGCAGGCGCCATCTTGCCCAACCTCATAGGGGCGTATTCCAAAGTTGAACCTCTTCCACTCCCACACTGCACGCTATCTTGTCCACTTTTGAACTGGGGAATTCCAGAATGGAACCTCTTCCACTCCTGTGGCCAGCATCGTCTTATCCACCCTCGAACTGGGGAGTTACAAAGTTGAACCTCTTCCCAGGTTACTGAGTTTTGCCTTTTACTGAATCTTTCGGAACAAAAGAAATGATTCCAGGGGCTTGGGCAAAACTGGAATCACTGCATTACTTGGCCAAGGGTTACATTTTTTAGGCTCCTGATCCAAGAGATATTAAAGAAACAGGTAAAGGTTAGAAAAAAGGTAACTGTCTTCAGTCTGGCATCTCTATATAGGTCAGTCAGCAGGGGAAAACGAGTGAGATTCAGCAGAAAGCCGGTAGACGCTCTAGGTTTCGTTCCATCACGGCAGTTCATTCCGGCACCTCCTCATCTGAAAGGTGCCGAGAGAATGAAACCGGTTGAAAATATTAAGACCTGACGTACTGTTAAGTTCCAGTTAAACCTTCTGAGAGGCAGAGAGATTAGCTAAAGAGACTCAAGGAAGTCCTTCTCTTATTCTTGGTTCCACTGTCGACCACGAGATCACTTGAGACCTGATGCTTCATTTAGTCATCGGTGAGACAAAGAGGACTCATTCCAGGTTTGACCTTCTGCTCTGCTCAGATGGATCAATATCACCCGGGGTCACGTGAAGCTGAGATGCATGAAAAATGGAAGGGAGGCCGGACTGTTTTGAAGAAACATTTTTTTCTCCTCCCCGCCCCCCCTCACTACAGATCTCTATTGTTGCTCTGTCGATGTGTCCGGTTTCCTTCCTGTGGCAGAGATCCACGCGGCCCAGGTTTTGCCATAAGGTTAATGGCTAGGCATAGATTTCTCAGAAAAACTTGGGGACGGCTTGATAACTGGGTTGTTTCATCCCCAAATATGAATGATCTGGGAAAATAATCTTATATTTCTCAGGACCCATTTCCTCTAGTCAAACGGAGGGGGAAAGTTCTCATTGTTTACCCAGTTAGGATGCATTCAGAAGCAATTTGGATAAACCCCAGCATATCATTCATAAAAAATTAAACAACCATATGAACCCAGGACTTTGAACCCGGAAGAATTCAGAGATAAATTTAAGTGGTCATCTACTTTATGCTCTGTATAATTCGATACTACTGATAATATTAGTGATATTTATTAAGCACCTATTATGTGCCAACCACTGTACTAATCACTAGGGTAAATACAAGATAATCAGGCCCCATATGAGGGTCACAGTCTGAGTATGAGGGAGAACAGATATCGAATCCCCATTGCGCAGATGAGGCTCAGAGAAGTTAAGTGACTTGACCAAAGTCACACACCAGGTAAGCGACGGAGTGAGAATTAGAACCCAAGTCCTCTGACTCCAAGCCTGTGCTTTTTTCACTAGGCCACGCTGCTTCTGATGGACTAGATAACTGGTTGATCTAGGGACTACAGTTCTACAGGGCACATGAAGAGAGCTAATTCAGCTGACACTTCAGGACTGAGGTTCAAGGTAGCAAGAAGACAGTTATAAGTGATAACCGGACGTTGCAGTAGCATCCTTATTCTTTTGAGGGGAGGGGCAAGGATGACTACGTGGCTGAATGGAGTCAGGAGCCCTGGGTTCTAATCCCAGCTCTGCCACTTGCCCGCCACGGTACCGTGGGCAAATCACCTCTCTGGGCCTAAGTGTCATCATGTGTAAAATGGAGATTAAAAATCCCTGTTCTCCCTGTCCTGTCTAGGACAGGAACCGGGTATGGTCTGATTATGTCGTATTTATCCCAGAGCTTGGCACAGTGTTTACCTCATAGTAAGCACCTGTGGTCAAAACATGCAATCTCTCATGACTACCTGAGCCGAAAAAAAGCACCTGAAATTGTTTTGGCAGGGTTCAGGTCTTCCAACTCGGTTGTATCATATTCTCCCAAGCGCTCAGTACAGCGCTCTGCACAAAGAAAGAGCTCAATAAAAACCACTGATAGAGTCCCACAGTGACCCTAAAATACTGACTGGAAGGAGACTTCAAGTGACTTTTATCACAGCTTTTAGACTGAGGGTACTTGAATGAGAAAGGGAATTCGATTTCAGAAATTTCCAGAAATCTTTTCTCTACTGCCCCGGAGCTTAGCCCGGGCTAACTAATGGGTCTTTGCATAAAGTTTTAGTTCTCAGCAATTCAAGAAAACAGTGACAGATTTTAACCCAGACCAGACAAAGCGGGAATACTTCTGTAGAAGCAGTGTGGTCTATTGGGAAGAACACAGGACTGAAAGTTAGGAGATCTAGGGATAGATTTGCCACTTGTTTGCTGAGTGTCCTGCTTCTGATTATTGTGGACCTAGCCCAGTGTACAGCACAGTGCTTAGCCCATAGCAAGGACTTAGAAAATAATCATCATTTTCATCACTAAAATTTCCCCTGGCTTGAACCGGTTATTAAATTGTTGGCATTAAAGACACTGGATGCGTTTTAAATAAGGAAAAGGTTTTAATGTCTTGGTACAACTGTGGAGTGTTGGCTGGGAATGGGAATTTCCAAAGATCTTTGACAACTGAAACAAATGAGCCCGTTCTGTGCAGGGATCGTCTCTATTTGTTGCCAAATTGTACTTCCCAGACGCTTAGTAGAGTGCTCTGCACACAGTAGGCGCTCAATAAATACGACTGAATGAATGGATGAATGAAAGAAAGAAAGAAAGAAAGAAAGAAAGAAAGAAAGAAAGAAAGAAAGAAAGAAAGAAAGAAAGAAAGAGAAAGAAAGAAAGAGAGAAAGAGAGAGAGAAAGAGAGAAAGAGAGAAAGAGAGAAAGAGAGAAAGAGAGAAAGAAAGAAAGAAAGAAAGAAAGAAAGAAAGAAAGAAAGAAAGAAAGAAAGAAAGAAAGAAAGAAAGAAAGAAAGAAAGAAAGAAAGAAAGAAAGAAAGAAAGAAAGAAAGAAAGAAAGAAAGAAAGAAATTTCTGAACAGGTTTAAAGGTTTGTAAGCAAATGTGGAATATCATCTTTTTGTCTTTTTGAAAAAATCTGTACCTGGAATCTTCGCATATCTCGGGGGTTGCCTGCATTCTTCAAACAGTTCTGATTGCACTTGAGGAAAAACTTTAGAAAGAATCTAAAAGATACAAAAGTAGAGTCTGTTAGCTGTCACAAACAAGAGACTTGGGTTGTTTTTTTCTTTTCCAATAAATGCAGGCATTCAAAATAAATTTAGAATCAGATCATTTTTTCCCATTGATCGGTGTGTTTAAACACGAAGAAACGAGCAGCATTGTAAACCGAACACTGGATTAGAAATGATATTTACTGAGCTTGAATGCATTGCACTGTCAGTCAGTCATATTTATTGAACGCTTACTGTGTGCAGAACATTGTGCACTGCTCTTGGGAGAGTACAATAGAACAAAATAACAGACACATTCCCTGACCACAATGAGTACGTCGTCCTAAGCACTTGGGGAGCGCAACGGAAACCCAAGGTGTGCTCCCTACCAACACTGTAATGGACACCCTCTAAGCCATACACATAACAGAGAAGCAGCGTGGCTCCGTGGCAAGAGCACCGGCTGGGGAGTCAGAGATCATGGGTTCAAATCCCGGCTCCGCCACTTGTCAGCTGGGTGACTTTGGGCAAGTCACTTCACTTCTCTGTGCCTCACTTACTTCATCTGTCAAATGGGCATTAAGACTGTGAGCCCCACGTGGGACAACCTGATCATCTTGTATCCTCCCCAGCACTTAGAACAGTGCTTTGCACCTAGTAAGCACTTAACAAATGCCATCATTATTATTATTATTATGTGTATAGAAAGGCTATAACCATTGGGAAGCTGCATGATCTAGTGGATAAAGCCCAGATCGGGAGCCAGAGGACCTGGGTTCTAATCCAAACTCCACCACTTGACTGCTCCACGACCTTGGACATGTCATTTAACTTCTCTGGGCCTCAGTTTCCTCAACTGCAACATGGGGATTCACTAGCTGTTCACCCACTTTCTGATGGCATTTATTAAGCACTGACTATGTGCCAGGCACAGGATGAAGCACTGGAGTATATGCAAGCTAATCAGGTGGGAGACAGTCCACGTCCCACAGAGATTCACAGTTTTAACTCTCATTTTACAGGTAAGATAACTGAGGCACAGAGAAGTTAAATGACTTGCCCAAGGTCACACAACTGACGAGAGGCAGAACCAGGATTAGAACCCAGTTTCTTTGACTCCCAGGCCTGTTCATTTTCCCATTAGGCCACTCTGCTTCTGTATCTGATTTGGAGTCCTGTGTGGGACAGGGATTGCATCTGGTCTAACTTGAATCTTCACCGGCACTTAGTGCTCGACCCACAGTAAATGCTTAACAAATACCATTCAAAACAAACAAATAAACAAAAAATAACTCTTCCTTCTGGAAGAGGCCTGCAGGAGCACTAAGGAGCCAAAAAACTTCCTTGAGCAACAGCAGCAGTAATAATAATAATAATTATGGTATTTATTAAGCACTTACTATGTGCTAGGCACTGTACTAAGTGCTGGGCTGGAGTGGGTACAAGTAAATGGGGTTAGACACAGTCCTTGTGCCACGTGGGGCTCACAGTCTCGATCCCCATTTTGCAGATAAGGGAACTGAGGCCCAGAGAAGTGAAGTGACTTGCCCGAGGTCACCCAGCAGACAAACGGGGGAGCCGGGATTAGAATTCATGACTTTCTGACTCCCAGGCCCGTGCTCTATCCACTAAGTCATGTAGTAGTAGTAGAGCGGGCCTAGGAGTCAAAAGTCAGGGGTTCTAATCCCAGCTCCACCACTTGTCTGCTGTGTGACCTTTGGCAAAGTCACTTCACTTCTCTGGGCCTCTGTTCCCTCATCTGTAAAATGGAGATTAAGATTGTGAGCCCTATGTATGCGTCCAACCTATCTTGTATCCACCCCAGCGCTTAGAACAGTGCCTGACACATTGTAAGCGCTTAATAAATACCATCAGTATTATTATTAGTAGTAATAGTATATATTAACTGCTTGCTACCTACAGAGTTCAGTGGAAGAATATATGGATAGGAATTAGATACAGCCCCTAGTCCTCAAGGGGCTCACAATATATAAATAAATGCGGAAGAGGGGATTGACAATGGCGATAAGGAAAAGATGAAAAATAAAGCAATCTAAATGTCATAAAGCACAGAGACAAATAGAAAAATAAAAACAAAAATCAGTAAGGCCCTGTTGCTAAAAGCTCAGAGTCCAGTAGACACTACCACGGTCACCCTAGATTGTAAGCTTGTCGTGGACAAGGAACGTGTCTGCTTATGGTTGTACTGGACTCTCCCAAACTCTTACTTGGATTCTCTGCACACCGTTAGCGCTCGTTAAATAGGACTGACTAACCGACCGACTAAATACCGTAGCCACAACTGCTTCCCTAAAGCTGAAGTTTTGTGGAGGCTTCGCGTTGCTGTTTATTTGTTTAACTCCTTGGTTTATCCCTCTCAAGGTATTCGAACCTCATGTGTCTGTCCCCAGCCCCAGTGTCGTCGTAATCGTAGTGACCGAGGTAGTCGTGCGGTGTTTACTATGTGGCCAGCACTGTGCTAAGCACTGGGCTGGATACAATGCCATCAGATCAGACCCAGTCCCTGTCCCCCCGCTTTTAGACGGTGAGCCCTGGGCGGGCAGAGACTGAGCCTGGATTATTATCTCTGGACCACTCCCCAGGGCTCAATTCACGGCTCCGCACAAAGTAAGCGCTCGACCAACTCAATAAATAATGAATACCGTAATGATGCTGGAAATGTGCCCTACACAGTCTTCACAACCACCTGTGTGAGAACTTCCGTACTTGTCTTACATCCACCTTACGTATTTCATACTTAGGACTAACACTGATTTTTCCTTCTCTTTATGGTATTGGTTAAGGGTTTACTATGTGCCAGGCACTGTACTAAGCACTGGGGCAGATGCAAGCTAATCAGATTGGACACAGTCCCTGTCCCACATGGGGCTTACCACCTTAATTCCTGGTTTACCGATGAGGTAACTGAGGTACAGAGAAGTGAAGCGACTTGCCCAAGGACACACAGCAAAGTGGTGGAACCTGAATTAGAACCCAGGTCTTTCTGACTCTCAGGCCCATGTTCTATCATTCATTCAATCGTATTTATTGAGCGCTTACTGTGTGCAGAGCACTGTACTAAGCACTTGGGAAAGTACAATACAGCAGTAAAGAGTGACGATCCCTGCCCACAACAAGCTCAAAGTCTAGAGGGGATCCACATTCTATCTACTAGGCCCCCCTCCTTCTTCCTCCTACTTGTAAATTGCTTTTTCGTCTCTCTTCCCAGCTAGTTTGTAAGCCCCTTGAGGGTAGTGATCGTATCCTGTCGTTTGCCAACAGCTCAGTGTTTGTTTCTGCGGATAGTAGAATGCTCAACCACTACAACCGAGCCACCGATAAAGTCTAGACATGTAACTCTCTCGTTTAGTAAGAGGCAATAACTAGCGTTTATCTTTACACTTTGACATTTTCAAACTGCATAATGACAACAGTGACTCAAAATCCCCACGTTTCCTGGAGCAGTATACTTTCTTCTGCTTGCCGTATTGCTTTCTCTCTTCATTCTTTTGAGCATTTTCTGTTTCAGCAGTGACTAACGCGAGACCACGAGATCTGACATAATCAAAATTTAAAATCCCACAGGTCCGGTGAGACACCAGAACTCAGCTGGGCATTAACTGGAAGAAAGTTAATCACCCTGCCCCCTCCTACCTCACCTTGTTACTCTCCTACTATGACCCATACTGCACGCCTCACTCCTCTAATGCCAACCTACTCGCCGTACCTCCATCTCTTCCATCTCACCGTCGACCTCTCGCTCACGTCCTGCTTCTGCCTGGAACGCCCTTCCTCTTCATATCCAACAGACGATGACTCTCCCCCACTTTTCAAAGCCTTACTGAAGGCCCATCTCCTCCCAGATGCCTTCCCTGACTAAGCCCCCCTTTCCTCTTTTCCCACTCCCTTCTGCGTCTTCCTGACTTGCTCCCTTTATTCATCCTCCCTCCCAGCCACACACCACTATGTCCACATCCATAAATCATTTACTTATATTAATGTTTTTCTCCCCCTCTAGACTGTAAGCTCACTGAGGGCAAGTATGTCTGACTTTTATTATATTACGCTCTCCCAAGTGCTTAGTACAGTGTCCTGAGCACAATAAGTGCTCAATATATTTGACTGATTGATTGATTGAAAGTGATCCACTCTGGGGCCATCGCTGCTTCAAATAAATAGACTTTTAATGTAGACTGAAATTGGTTGTATGTCCTAATACGAACAACTTCTGAGGCTTGGATCTGTGTATCGTCCCTGCTCTTAACACAGTGCTTAGGACAGAGTAAGCGCTCGCTTCCTGTGCCCTGATTTCGTCTATCTCACCTCTTGCCTCTTTCCCACATGCTTCCTCTGGCCTGGAAAGCTCTATCCTTCCCATATACACCAGACCGCCCCTCTCCCCATTTTCAAAGCATCATTAAGGTCACATCTCTTAGAACAGTGCTTGGCACATAGTAAGCACTTTACAAATACCATCATTTATCATCTCTTCCAAGGCCTTCCCCAACTGATTCCTTCTTTTCCCTGGCTCCCTCTCCCTTCTGTGTCTGCTATGCATTTAATGAATAATTATTATTTTTTTTTTTGTTAAGTGCTTACTATGTGCCAGGCACTGTACTAAACAGTGCTCTGCACATAGTAAGCGCTTAACAAATACCAACCTTATTATTATTACTAAGCTACTAAGCACTGGAGTAGATACAAAATCATCAGGTTGAACTCGGTCCCTGACCCACATGGGGCTCACAGTCTCCAACCCCATTTTACAAATGAGGGAACTGAGGCCCAGAGAAGCAAAGTGACTTGCCCAAGGTCACACAGGACACGGTGGCAGATCTGGGATTAGAACCCGTGATCTTCTGACTCCCAGGCCTGGGGTCTAGCCACGAGGCAATGCTGCTTCTCTGGATCTGTGACCTCTGGGCAATTGATATTCACCACCCCCTCCTCAAGACCACAGCTCTTATATACATATCTATAAATTATATTTTAGCCTCCTCTAAACTGTAAACTCACTGAGGGTAGGATATGTGTCTACCAACTCTGATGCACTGGACTCTCACAAGCATTTAGTACACTGCTCTACACACAGAAAGCACTCAAAAATATGATTGACTGACTGCTTTTGATTACATGCCAAAGGGTTCTTTGTAGTAATAGTAGTCATCAATCAATCAATCTTATATAATAACAACCATGGTACTTGTTAAGCGCTTACTATGTGCCGAGCACCGTTCTAAGCGCTGGGGGGAGATACAAGTTAATCAGGTTGGACACAGTCCCTGACCTATGTGGGGCTCACACTTTTCATCCCCGTTTTCCAGATGAGATAACTGAGGTCCAGAGAAGTGATGCGACTTGCCCAAGGTCGCACAGCAGAAGTAAGGCGGAGCTGGGATTAGAACCCGGGTCCTTCTGACTCCCAGGCCTGTGCTCCGTCCACTGAGCCACTCTGCTTCTATTGAGTGTTTACTGTGTGCTGAGCACTGTACCAAATAGTAATAATTAAAGTAGCAGTAGTGATAATATTAGTATTCGTTCATTCAATCGTATTTGTTGAGCGCTTACTGGGTGCAGAGCACTGTACTAAGCGGTTGGAAAGTACAATTCATTCAATAGTATTTATTGAGCGCTTGCTATGTGCAGAGCACTGTACTAAGTGCAATTCGGCAACAGATAGAGACAATTCCTACCCGACAACGGGCTCACAGTCTAGAACTAGTAGTTGTAATATTCACTGAGCCCTCTCTTCATGTGTTGCGCTGTACTAGCTGCTTATTCATTCAATCTTATTTACTGAATGCTTACTGTGTAAAGAACACTGTACTAAGCACTTGGGAGAGTATGATAACAACGTATGGATACAGAATAAGGAATTGACATATTCCCCCTAAAGAAATGTACTCTTTCAGGGGCAACATAGACATCAAACTTTGTACAACTAAAGTAGTCAAAATAAACAATTGAATACACATATATAATAATGATGATGGTATTTGTTAAGCGCTTACTATGTATCAAGCACCGTTCTAAGTGCTGGGGTAGATAGAAGGTAACCAGGTTGTCCCACGTGGGGCTCACAGTCTTCATCCCCATTTTACAGATGAGGGAACTGAGGCACAGAGAAGTGAAGTGACTTGCCCAAAGTCACGCAGCTGACAAGTGGCAGAGTCGAGGTTAGAACCCACTACTTCTGACTTCCAAGCCCAGGCTCTTTCCAAACCTACAAGTGTTATTAAATTATTTGCCATGAAACCCCCCAAAAATGCAATTTATTGGTGCCGATGGTTAATTATCACCGATGGTATTTATTGAGCGCTTAGTGTGTGCGGAGCACTGTACTAAACGCTTGGGAGAGTACACTACAAAAGACTCGGTGGACCTGTCATCGGTCTGACTGGCACGGGACTCGGACCTGAGTTACTTCTGCTCAGAGACAGAGAAGAGAAACCTAATCCTCTAAAGTGAATTTCAACGGAACGAGAACTGGCAGTCATGTGAGGCGTAAGATATCCGAGTTCTGACAGTGTGTTGAGAGGTTATGACACCAACGTCATCATGTTGTCCTTTTTCTTCCCCAAACCCTCCGTTAGAAAATCAGAGTCACCGGAGGCAAGCGAAGGGCTAGTGGAAAGAGCCCAGGGCAGGGGATCGGGAGACACCGAGTCTAGTCCTGCTTGCTGTGTGACCTTGGGCAAGTCACTTGACTAATCAGTCAATCAATGGCACCGACTGAGAGCCTATTATGTGCACTGTACTAAGTTCTCAGGAAAGTACGACAGAAGCGTCATCCCCCTCGATAGTATTCATCAGCACAGCGCTGCTCTCCCAAGCGCTTACTACAGTGCGCGGCACATAATAAGCATTCAATAAATACCACTGTTGTTGATGACGATGATAAGCAGTTAGTACAGAGCTCTGTTTGTTTTTGTTTTTATGGTATTTCATTCATTCAATAGTATTTATTGAGCTCTTACTATGTGCAGAGCACTGTACTAAGCGCTTGGAATGTACAAATCGGTAACAGATAGAGACAGTCCCTGCCCTTTGACGGGCTTACGGTCTAATCGGGGGAGACTTTTTGTTAAGCGCTTACTATGTACCAGGTAATCAAGGTGGATACAGTCCCTTCCTGATAATAATAATCACAATTATGGTATCTGTTAAGTGCTTACTATGTGCCAGGCACTGTCCTAAGCGCTGGGGTAGATATAAGGTGATCAGGGTGAATACAGTCCCTTCCTAATAATAATAACCACAATTATGGTATTTGTTAAATGATTACTATGTGCCAGGCACTGTCCTAGGCGCTGGGGTAGACGCAAGATAATCAGGTTGGACACACTCCCTGTCCCACCTAGGGCTCACAGTCTCAGTCCCCGTATTTTATAGATGAGGGAACTGAGGCCCAGAGTAGTGAAGTGACTTTTCCAAGGTCACACAGCAGCCAAGTGGCAGAGCCGGGACTAAAACCCACGACCTTCTGACTCCCAGGCCCGTGCTCTGTCCTCTCTACCATGCTCCCTCTACATACACAGGGCTCAGTCTTAATCCTCGTCTCGCAGGTGAGGTAACCGAAGCACCGAGAGGTGAAGTGACTTGCCCAAGGTTACACAGAAGACAAGTGGGCACTGATTGAGAGCCTAGCGTGTACGAGCGCTGCGTCGAGCACTCGGGAGAGAACGACAGAGTAGGTCGACGCAATCCCTGCCCTCCCGGAGTTCAACCACTGAGCAGAGGAGACAGATTCGAATAGGGCCCAGGGTCTTCAGGTTGGCTGCATCCTGTCAACGGCCGAGTAATAGAAACCAAAAACACCCCAAGGAGTAGATTTTGCTCCATTTGCCATATTACTTTTGCAGCAGGATTCTAAATTTTGATCGTGTCAGATCTCGTGGTATCTCTTTAGTCGATGCTCAACTAGAAAATGCTCGAAAGAATAAAGCCAGAAGAGGAGTGATGGCTCGGGATTCTATCTGAGGTGATTTTTTTTCTTTTTTATCTTTTACTATTTTAGCAGGAAATCCAACGACCAGAGCAGGAACGCGGGGTTCCTTTTAATTAAAACGTATTACATACCGCGAGGCTTTACTCTTTTAGGGGAAAATTTACATCCTTTATTAACTCACCTCACCTATATACTTAGCTCACAATGCCTCTTAAGGCCCATCTGCCACCAGTGTACAGTGAAGTCACTTGATATTCCACCCACCAATTTTTCCTAACAACCACTTTGCAATTAGACGCAACACATTCTGGTGCAAGGTAAATTAGGCACACCTGCCGCCAGACTTCATTTGAACCGCATCAGGAAAAGCCCTAACAAGGTGAGAGTGTGTACCACAAAGTCATAGTCCTGTCAGGCAATTAGGTTTTTCACTTGTGGGACATCAACCCAGTGCAATTATGCCACACATTACAACCCGACTAATCTTCTGAACAAATGTCATGTCTCCGAGAAGCCGGTGAAAGCAATTCATCTTTACACGGATCTGCTTCTCAATCTCCACCTTGCCTACGCAGGTCTTTTGTTGTTCAGGTAGGAGAGGGCGGGGGTGGGGAGGAAATGTTTTGTTGGCTTTCTTTTTTCCCTTTCCCCCCCCTGCGCCCTACTTAGATTTCTTAGCCTCTGGGGCTTTGGTCAAGTTTCCTGGAAGAAAAAGGTGTCTGAAGACGGTTTACTGGATGGAGAGTTTTCTACATTTCTAGCACTGAGTCGAGGGGATCGGAAATAACGTAATGGAAATTACCATGACTTTCTACATACGTGTACGACTACGTACGTGCTTGACCAACAACTACCTCTAATGTCCCTTGGGACTTTATCCGGTATTATAGATAAAAATACAAGCATAGACACCCATATCCTGGACATCTGGTTATGAACATTCACCGACCCTCATAATCAATCAATCAATCTTATCTATTGAGCACTTGATATGTGCAGAGCACCATAATAAGGGCTTGGGAGAGTATGATATAACAGAGTCAGACACATTCCCTGCCCACAGTGAGCTTACAGTCTAGAAGGGGAGAATAATAAGCAGAATATAAAATCAAAGTCTTCAAGTGAGCCGTATTATGGTAACCCAAAGGTTTTGGATCAGTTTCTGGGTGATCATATCAGAAGTACGCAAAACAACTACAGGACAGTTAGGAATTAGCAAAAGACATGGTATGTGGTAATAAACTATCGAAAGGGTAGGTGCTTCAATTCCACAATGTCAATCAATTGGATTTATTGAGTGCTTACTGTGTGCAGAGCACTGAACAGAGGGCTTGGGAGTGTACAACACAGCAAGGTGGATAGACAGATAATAAGAATAATCATTATGGTATGTGTTAAGAGTTTACTGAGTGCCAGGCACTGTCCTAAGCACTGGGGTGGAAACAAGCGAACATGAGGCTCACAGTCTCGATCCCCATCTTACAGATTAGATAACCAAGGCACAGATAAGTGAAGTTCATTCATTTTCATTCATTCAACAGTATTTATTGAGCGCTTATTATGTGCAGAATACTGTACTAAACGCTTGGAATGTACAATTCGGCAACAGATGGGGACAAT
>NC_041730.1:138032396-138037396 GCF_004115215.2 Ornithorhynchus anatinus | reverse complement strand
CTGGACACTGCTCTATTTGCCAGCTCTGATCACGAAGCTCCTTATTTAAGAAAAATGCCAGCATCGCTTCCCTCACATCAAACGCAGCCCTCCTGACTTGTTGCCCCGCTGCAGGGGAGAATTTTTTTTTTTCAGGTTGTGGAGAGATTAAGTGCCTATGCTTATCCGAACTTATGGTTTTAAATCTCTCCTCTGCTCCATTTCTGTGTTCCTACCCATCTGAGAACAATGGAACCGCCTCCGTTATCCTTCGGTCTTCGGTTTACCCTGAAGATCGTTGTCAAAATAAACTAAAGACATCTAGTCGCCGAGTGGGGGGGCGGGGGGGAATGAGGTTCTTTTTTTTCTTTTTCCTCCTTTGAAATGGACTTTTTTTTTTCCCTTTCCGGGCTGGCTTGTTTAATTAAGAACTATCATCTTTGTAGGTTAAATTATTAATAAAAAAAATCACATTTTAAATCAAGTCTGTGCATGCACACAAGACGCTAATGTGGGATCTGCCTCTGCCTGGCACTCTAGCCTTTTAGATCCTGATTAAAAACTTATTAAAACATTATAAATGATTAATGTGAGCGCAGCTCTGAGTGGCAATTATTAGTTTTAATGCAGGTAATGCCGCTTAATGAGGGGGGCACATGTGTGCGAAACCTTAACTTCATTACTCCTGCGTGTCAACAAATACAAGAGAAATGTATGTCCGGAACCATTCATTACTAGGCCAGCTCCAACCCTTCTTCTTTTACTTCCCTTTGTTGATGAGCCAAGAGTCGTAAATTAATCCCTCTCCGTTTGCTCCATAAAGGCCAAGGTGTTAAACTTGTGTTAGACTTTCTTTCTTGGGGCCACATACAATTATGTGTTTATATGCCAAAGAAGACAATAAATTACTCTGAAGACAAAGAGTATCAGTGGGTTCCAGGCAGTTTGGTGGGGGGCGGGGAGGGAAGGATTGAGGGGGGTTCTACCCTTCACCCTCACCTCTCAATTTTCCAGGTTTCCCGTTTTCCCCTCGGTACTAAAAATCACCACTTTCAAAGCGGCCAATGATCACAACTGGGGTATTTGCTCAGCGCTTGCTATGCGTCAAGTATAACGACAAGAACAGCAGGTCTCACGTGGGGCTCACAGTCTGAGGAGGAGGAAGAACAGGTATTGAGCCCCCATTCTGCAGATGAGGGAACTGAGGCACAGAGAAGTTAAGAGACCTGCCCCACCCAGGTCACACCACAGACGGGTGGCGGGGCCGGGATTAGAACCCAGGTCCTCTGGCTCCCGGGCACGCACGTTTAAGGTCGCCTCTAAGTTTTCTCTCTTGTCAAAGCGCTGTGGAAGAACTGACTATCTGGGGAACCGTTTCACCTTCCCCCTTCCCCTTTGCGTGGCCCGCCATGTTTAAAAGGGAAGGGCTCAAAATTTGGGCCCCTCCCGACCAAGTCCCACAGCCCCTCCCCACCTTTGACTTTTCTTTCCCCAGAAAGGCTCTTGACGGGGGCAGTTAATTGGATAAAGGATGAGGAAATAGCAGTCGGCTCCCGGCTTGGGGTGGCGAGATGGAAGGGAAGCACGTTTCGGAGGGAAGAGATCGCATGAACGGTTCATTCGTTCAGTCGTATTTATGGAGCGCTTACTGTGTGCAGAGCACTGTACCAAGAGCTTGGCAAAGTACCACAGTAAACGGTGACGTTCCCCGCTCACGACGAGCTTGGCATTTAGGATGTCGTCAGCGGAGGTGCCTTGAATTCTCCCTGCTCCCACAGAGACGTCCATCCAAAGCGACCGGTTAGCCCCCCGAACTCGGATCGATCAGCCGCCCCGAAGAATCCGAGCCGGCGAGAGTCAAGCCGGGCAGGAGTTCGCGGGCGAACTTCGCCCGCCGCCCCTCCTTTGATTTTTGTGACCGAGCCTGGCTTGATCCGGGCTGATCCCGGCGATCCGTTTGAAGCGTATTCAGGACTATTTGCATCATTTTATCTCTAATGTATAATATATGGCTCTAAAGTGAGCACAAGTACTGTCTTGTTACCCAGCATAAAAAAGTAAGAGCAATAAAGATACATTAGTTCTCTCAAGCACAGCGGCTATAATGCAAGGAAGAAAGGTTGCTACTTAGAGTTAAGAGGTAACCTTTCTGCCTTACTAAGACAATGGGAGAGTAAAGAAAATGTCAAATCAAGAAAAGCTGGATTTAGAGATGAGGCAGCTCACAATGACGTTGGTGCCATATTTTGTGAAGCTATAATGCTGTTGGCAGCCAAGATCCTTGTTTCTGATTCATCTAAGGCTGTATGGCAAAGCTTTGTCAGTCTGTGCAAGGTATAAATAATTCAGGGTGAGAGATGGCAATTACAGAATCCTGCACAACCAAAATGAATATTTTATGAGGACTAAAACTGCACTGGAATGAATCATACACATGGACTCACACACACATGGCTACTGTGCTTCTTTTACATGCCAAGTCCTAGACTAGGAGAGCTCTTTTGCCGATTTCCTTTCATAATGTTGACTGTAAACCTAGTGAATTGTAATAAGCAAACACAAACTAGGTTAACACTGTTGATGCTATTTGCTCACCTAGGCTTGAGATATATTTGGTCCTTAAAGTGCACGGCGGGGAAGTAAAGAGAAGCCGCCACATAAAACTGTTTGCTGAGAGCCTACCCTAAGTTGGATTTTAAATGTCTAGTTCCGAACTCGCAGGCCGCCTCCGTTAACCGGAAGGGGCAGGGAGGGGTGCGGGGCGCAGAGGTCCGGGGGCGACTCAGAGAAGAGCCGGATTATTCGGGATTCAGAGGGTCGCATGTACCATTCTGATCGATCGATCGATCGATCGATTCACTCAACCCTGAGCCCCACGGCACTTAGGTCCATCTCCGTCACTTATCGACTTAAAGTCACGTCTGTCTTCCCCTCGAGACTGGAAACTCCTTGCGGGCGGGCAACGTGTCTACCAACTCCGGGATAGCGTAATAATGTTGGTATTTGTTAAGCGCTTACTATGTGCAGAGCACTGTTCTAAGCACTGGAGGAGATACAGGGTAGCCAGATTGTCCCACGTGGGGCTCACATTTTTTAATCCCCATTTTTACAGATGAGGTAACTGAGGCACAGAGAAGTTAAGTGACTTGCCCAAGGTCACACAGCAGACGAGTGGCAGAGTCGGGATTGGAACCCTCGACCTCTGCCCCCCAAGCCCGTGCTCTTTCCACTAAGCCACGCCGCTTCCCAAGCGCTCAGTACAGCGCTCGGCAGGCGGTGAGCGCTCAATAAATACGGTCGATGGATCGCTCCCGAGTTCTTTCGGGCCGGATCTCCGCACCGTCGGAGAAGGGCGACGAGGGGCCCTTCGACCAAGTGCATCCGTGAAATCGACCCGGAAGCAGGAATCCCTGACGGAACGGGATGATCCCAACAGAGAGCTGGAAGGATCTGAAACGGGGAGGCGAGTCTTCTAGACTGTGAGCCCTTCGTTGGGTAGGGATTGTCTCACTGTACAGTGCTCTGCACCCAGTAAGCGCTCGATAAATACGATCGAATGAATAAATGAACGAATGGAGTCGTGGGGGAGAAGGAGCCTCACCTGTTGTTGACTGCACAAGCGTTCACTGTAGAGCCCCGAAACAAATCGTAACATTGTTCCCGGACCGCAGAAGTCAAGCAACGTGGTTGAATAGGTATTGTGTTTGCCCGGCTACTGATACCTTGGCTTTTGTGAGAGAGAGAACCAGGCCGGGGCTATGACATCACCACCACACAAGCGACTCTCTGTCCTCCAACTCCGACAGGGCTTTCCCGTCGGTGGGAAAATGGCCCGCTCTGCCTCAGAGACGGGGCGCTCTTCGAATTCAACGCGGACGCGATTGTTTGCGAAAACAAGGCCGTTAGGTATATTAATAATTTGATTAATAGGGATTTGTCCTTAATTATTCATGAAGAACATTTGGCAACAGTAAAATTATATTCGCAGAACAGGTTTATAAACCAGCTAATTGTGAATTAAGTATGCAAGAGAAAATTGCTAACCTTGAAATTAAAATATTTTATGATTTTGCAATTACAAATAGGCAGAGAATGATCCAAAGCCCAGCAAAAGAGTCAGGGGCAGGCACGAATGTCGAGCTGACACGGGGCATGCTGGGAATGTGACAGCAGAGAAAATGCAGAAAGAAAAGCGTTTCTAAAGCAGATACACAACCTGATAGATGTTGCGAGGCTCCCTGACAGCGCTAGTTTGGCTTGTCTTGCTGGAATGCAACTTTCAAAGAAACCGATCTACAAACGATACAAACACCCATAACTGGATCACGTTAGCACCTTCAAATAAACCCGCCACCTTCCTCCATTAAGGCAAGCCCAACACATCGGCTCAGGGTTTTTGTGTTTTTTCCTTCTGTCGGCGGTGGTGTTTTGTTTTTTTATTCCCAATCACTGCCACATCAGTCGACAGACCGGCTCACGAGGGGTACATCTTGTTTGGAGGAGAGACGTTTATAGAACGTGATGTTTTGCTTGAGGTTTTCCAAGTGCCTTGTCACGCCATTTGGGGCACTTGGAGGCGGTAATTGGGCCTGGAAAGGATGAGGAGTAGCGGAGGGTAAACCGTGGATCGGAAGAGCGAGAGTTTTAGAGTTTGATTTCTTCCCACTAGAGGGCTTCTCCTTCGTGATTTTTCAGTTGGAGGGAGGCAAATGCAATTCCTAGGAGGCCTCATCGATTAGACTGTAACCCCGCCGTAGTAGCACTGATAACTATAATCATAACGATGGTATTTGTTAAGCCCTACTATGTGCCAGGCCCAGTTCTAAGCGCTGGGGGAGATACAGCTGGGTCATCAGGTTGTCCCACGTGGGGCTCACCGACTTCACCCCCATTTTATAGATGAGATGACTGAGGCCAGAGAAGTGAAGTGACTTGCCCCAAGTCACACAGCTGAAAAGCGGCAGAGCCGGGAATCGAACCCATGACCTCTGACTCTCCAGCCCGAGCACTGAGATAGACAT
>NC_041730.1:138017396-138022396 GCF_004115215.2 Ornithorhynchus anatinus | reverse complement strand
CTTCCAAAAGGAGTTAAGGCAGCTCTCAGTTTCCCTCTAGACTGGAAAATCGTCCTCTAGGTTGTAAGCTAGCGAAGCAGCATGGCGTAGTGGATAGAACCCGGGCCTGGGAGTCAGAAAACCGTGGGTTCTAATCCAAGTGGCTCTGCCGCTTGTCTGCTGTGTGACCTTGGGCAAGTCACTTCACTTCTCTGGGCCTCACTTCCCTCATCTGGGAAATGGGGATTAAGTCTGTGAGCCCCACACGGGACAGGGACTGTGTCCAACCCGATTTGCTTGTATTCCCCCAAGCACTTAGTACAGTGCCTGGCACATAGTAAACTCTTAACAAATGCCACAATTATTATTATTATGCTCACTGTGGGCAGGGAATGTGCCTGCTTATTGTTGCACCGTAGTCTCCCAAGCACTTAGTACAGTGTTCTACACACAGTAAGCGTTCAGTAAATACGATTGACTGACTGACTGACGGTTCCCGAAACCACAGACAGAGTCTCTCGGGAATCTGGTGCAGGACGAACTCATGGCACCTGGCAAACTACTCTTTGGTCCAAGGGAAGAGTACTGACGCTCAAATAGTAGTAGTACCACTTCAGTCATTCATATTTATTGAGCACTTAATGTGTGCAGAGCACTGTACTATGTGCTTGGAAGAGTACAATCTAACAATACAGAGACATTCCCTGCCTACAACGAGCTTACAGTGTAGAGGGGGAGACAGACATTAATTTTAGTAAATAAATGACCGCTATGGACATAAGTGCAGCGTGGCTCAGTGGAAAGAGCCTGGGCTTCGGAGTCAGAGGTCATGGGTTCGACTCCCTGCTCTGCCACTTGTCAGCCGTGTGACCGTGGGCAAGTCACTTCACTTCTCTGGGCCTCAGTTACCTCATCTGTAAAATGGGGGTTAACTGTGAGCCTCGCGTGGGACGACCTGATTACCCTGTATCTACCCCAGCGCTTAGAACAGTGCTCTGCACATAGTAAGCGCTTAACGAATACCAACGTCATCGTAAGGGCTGTGGGGCTGAGGAGGGAGATAAATAAAGGGAGTAAGTCAGAGTGACGCGGAAGAGAGCAGGAGAAGAGGAAAGGAGGACTTAATCAGGGAAGGCCTCTTAGAGGCGATGGGCCTTCAATTAGGCTTTGAAGAAGATGAGAGTAATCATTTAATGGATATGAGAAGGGAGGGCATCCCGGGTCAGAGGCAGGACTCGGGCAAGAGGTCAGCGGCGAGACAGGCGAGATCGAGGCACTGCGAGATGTAATGGTACGGTAATTGTACGGTGATAGCATTTTAAGTTCTCTAGACTGTAAGTCCCCTCTTGGGGTCACACCCGGAGAGTTTCCAGTCCTCTACCAGTCTCGGCTACGAGAGGGAGAGTGAAGCAGAGGCCCGTCCGTTCCAGTCCTAGCTTGGCCGGTGGCTAGCGAGCGGCGGGCCATCTGCTATAAGTCAAAATTCACCCGTGCTGGGCAGCAGCGGCACGGGAGAGAGTGGCGGGCGGAGACTTGAGTTTACCGTGTGGAAGGCGTTGACGGTCAATCACTGCCGGATTTTTCCCAAGAAAACCCTGTGGATCCACTCCCAGAATGATGGCAGACGGAGAGCGGGGCCTTCTGGGAGAGACGTGTCTGTGGCGTTGCTATCGGTCAGAAACAACTGGACAGCATAAGACAAGACTGTAAGCTCTTTGTGGGCAGGGAATGTGTCTGTTTATTTTTATATTTTACTCTCCCAAGTGCTTAGTACAATGCTTTGCATACAAGTCACTCATTGAATACAACCGATTTAAATCGAATAAACTGTAACCTCCTTTTGGGCTGAGACTATGCCTACCCTCGCTATTGTTTTAGACTCCTCCAAGTGCTTAATACGGTGCTCTGCACACAGTAAACTGAGAAGCAGCATGGCCTAGTGCATAGAGCACAGGCCTGGGAGTCAGAAGGACCTGGGTTCTAATCCCTGCCCTTCTACGTGTCGCTGTGTGACCGTGGGCAAGTCACTTCACTTCTCTGGGCCTCAGTTACCTCATCCGTAAAATGGGGATTAAGACTGTGTGGGACGTGGACTGTGCCCAGCCTTATAACCCCAGTGCTTAGAACAATGCCTGGCACATAAAAAGAGCTTAATAGATACCATTAAAAAAACCAAGGGCCTCTAAACCGTAAATCTCTTTTGGGCAGAGAATGTGTCCACCCCTTTGTACTGTAATCTTCCAAGGGCTTTGTAAAGTGTTCAATAAATACCATTGATTGATTTTTTTCTTTTAATGGTAGTTGTTAAGTGCTTACTTTTTGCCGCTCCCTGGACTAAGCACTGAGGAAGAGGCAGGCAAATCAGGTAGGACACAGTCCACGTCCCCTTTGGGATTCAGTCTTAATCCCCATGTTACAAATGAAGTAACTGAGGCCCAGAGAAGTGAATGACTTGCCCAAAGTCACAGCAGACACATGGTAGAGCCGGGATCAGAACCCAGGTCCTTCTGACTCCCAGACTCGGGTTCTATCCATCAGACCGTGCCGCTTCTCTGAGATTGATTGATTGATTGATTGAAGATGCCACAGAATTGCCTACGGTTCTTGAAGTACAGTGCTCTGTACCCAGTGACCGTTCAATAAATACGATTAAATGTATGAATGGGCCTGAGCATTATTGGTGAGATTTTTTAAATTCGGTTTAAACTGGCCTCAAGTCAATCACTCAACCTATCGATCATATTTATCGAGTGCTTTCTGTGTGCCGAACCCTGTACTAAGCACTTGGGAGATCAATCCAACTCCCCACAACAAATCAAGGGTGTTTACTGAGCACCCCCAGAGCTTAAAGCCCCTGTTGTAAGCACTCCATAACATTCACTGCCCACAAGGATCACACCCTCTCAGTGGGGCGAGACAGACGGATGTGATTTGCCAAGAAGGACAGAGGGAAGATCAAGGATAAAATAAGTTTCTAGAGTAAATAATGGAATCTAGAATTGAATCTCCGTCTGTAGATAAGGGCCGAATACGGGTATAATAATGTTGGCATTTGTTAAGAGCGTACTGTGTGCCGAGCACTGTTCCAAGCACTGGGGTAGATATAAGGTAATCAGGTTGTCCCACGTGAGGCTCACCGTCTTCATCCCCATGAATCTGTGTAAATTGTGAATGAATAAATAAATGCTAGGGATGGCTTTTGAATTGATATGATAAATAGTAATGATAATAATGTTGGTATTTAAGCGCTTACTATGTGCCAAGCACTGATCTAAGGGGTAGATACAAGGTAATCAGGTTGTTCCACGTGGAGCTCACAGTCTTCATCCCCATTTTACAGATGAGGGAACTGAGGCACAGAGAAGTGAAGTGACTTGCCCAGAGTCACACAGCTGACAAGCGGTGGAGCCGGGATTAGAACCCATGATCTCTGACTCCCAAACCCGGGCTTTTTCCACTGAGCCTTATGGTATTTATTAAGCACTTACTCTGTGCTAAGCACTGTTCTAAATGCTGGGGTAGATTCTAGGCAATCAGGTTGGACAAGTTGCTGTCCGCCATGGGGTTCCCAGTATTAATCCCCATTTTACAGATGAGGAAACTGAGGCACAGGGAGATGAAGTGACACGCCCAAAGTCACACAGCAGGCAAGTGGCGGAGCTGGGGTTAGATCCCATGTTCTTTGACTTCCAAGCCCATGCTCTTGCCACCAGGCCAAGCATGGAGAGTTGGAGCAGGCTTCTTGTAGGATCTTATAATCAATCATTCCATCATATTCATTGTAACAGAGTATTATTTTTTGTCTGTTTTTGTCTGTCTCCCCCGATTCGACTGTAAGCCCATCAAAGGGCAGGGACCGTCTCTATCTACTACCGAATTGTACATTCCAAGTGCTTAGTACAGTGCTCTGCACATAGTAAGCGCTCAATAAATACTATCGAATGAATGAATGAACGTTCTCTGCCCACAGCGAACTTAACGCTAGACGGTAACCTCCTCGATGGCAGCAACCACGTCTCCTTACTCCATCATACTCTCCCGAGCCCTTAGCACAGTGTAAGTACTCAGTAAATACCCTTGATGGATTTCTGAAGAACTGGGCTTTTTAGGAGGGATTCGTCAACGGGGAGAGCCAAGTAAAGCCTAGTACAAGATCAAAGCTTTTAGGACACCACCCGGTCCCCCAAGAAATGCCGTCGACACCGATCACCAATCGATCGATCAATACTATTTATTGAGTGTCTACTGTACGCAGAGCACTGTGCCAAACTTCTGGGAGAGTACAACCGAACAAGAGTCAGTAGAAACGTTCTCTCCCCACAGGTTAAGAAAATCCCACCTGTTTTGTCAGGACACAATTCATCTATCGATCAATTATACTTATTGAGTGCTTACGGTGTGCAGAGCACTGAGCTAAGCGTTTCGGAAAGTGCGAGGCAACAGAGTTGGCAGACGAGAAACCTGCCCACGAAGAGCTTGCAGTCGGCAGACAGAGAGGGTGAGGTTGCATTTCCACTAAGAAATGAGAAAAATTTATCAGTGTGAATCAACTGTGAGCATGATTACACTTAAGGATATCACAAACGCACCTGTGTTCAGCAATTATGAAAAGTTATCCTTTGAAATGATGACTTGGAATCAACTTGCAATTAAAAATCAATCAAGAGTTTTGTGTTTTTTTCAAACCATTTTGGAATGATATTTTTGATTCCTTCCCTCACTGTCCTGGACAAGGACAATGACCCAGATGATTTCTGTGCACATATTAGTTAAAAAATCCAGCTGACTGTAGAGTTTGTCAATATCAGGAGAGGTAATTAACTGTTTTGAAAGAATCCGTAATGTGGGACTTTCTAATGGCATCATTTGGAGTCAAGTCACAGATGCGGCGTGTGGAGACATACTGTAATTAGGAAGAAATGCTGTACAGGTTTTCTACTAATTAGCAAATTATGCTGAAAATAGCATCAAGCTAATTAACAGTTATTATGGCATTTTTGAAAGTATGACTTTAATTAGCA
>NC_041730.1:137924896-138012396 GCF_004115215.2 Ornithorhynchus anatinus | reverse complement strand
TCATCCTTCGGGTCTGACCAGGCTTCAAATCAAGTCGACTCTCTCATAGGCAATGTCTAAAATTCTGTCTCATCTGCACTTGAATTTTTAAATTGGATGGCTCTCGGGCTTTATGATCGGCACATGGATTAATAATGATAACAATAATTGGGGTAAATTGGGGTAATTGTTAAGTGTTTAGTATGTGCCAAGCACTGTACTAGGCACTGAGGTTAATATGAAATAAATAAATGTGGTTTTGGTTAAGCGCTTGGGTGTCAGGTGCTGTACTAAGCACAAGGGTGGTTACAAGCAAACTGGATTGGACACAGTCCCTTGCCCACACGGGGCTCAATCCCCCTTTTAGAGATGAGGCAACCGAGACACCGAGAAGTGAAGTGACCTGCCCGAGGTCACACAGTCGACAAGTGGCAGGTCCGGGATTAGAACCCAGGACCTTCGGACTCCCAGGCCCGGGCTCTATCCATTAAGCCGTGCAACATAACCGGGTCCCGCCTGGGGCTGACAGTCTAAGTAGGAGGGAGAACAGGTATTGAATCCCCATTTTGCAGGATAAGAGAAGTTAGTCGACTTGTCCGAGGTCACACGCAGACAAGTGGCAGAGGTGGGATATATCTCCTTGAGTCTATTTATCTTGATGTTGTCTTGTTTTGTTCTGTTTCGCTCTGCTGTCTCCCCCGTTCAGACTGTGAGCCCATCATGGGACAGGGATTGTTTCTATCTGTTGCTGAATTGTATATTCCAAGCGCTTAGTACAGTGCTCTGCACATAGTAAGCACTCAATAAATACTAATGAATGAATGAATGACACCCAGGCCGGGGCTCTTTCCTCTAGGCCACGCTTGCCTCTCATTCGAGATGGTTCAATTCAAGAGGACAAAGAACATGTAATAATAATAATAACAATGTTGGTATTTGTTAAGCGCTTACTATGTGCCGAGCACTGTTCTAAGCGCTGGGGTAGACATAAGGGAATCAGGTTGTCCCACATGGGGCTCACAGTCTTAATCCCCATTTTACAGATGAGGGAACTGAGGCACAGAGAAGTGAAGTGACTTGCCCACAGTCACACAGCCGACAAGTGGCAGAGCTGGGATTCGAACTCATGAGCCCTGACTCCAAAGCCCGTGCTCTTTCCACTGAGCCACGCTGCTTCTCCCAACTCTGCTGTATTGTTTGCTCCCTGGTGTTCAGTACAGTGTTCTGCAGGCAGGAAGCACTCACTAAATACCATCAATCGAATGCATCCATAATTTACAACTAGGATCAAAAGAAGAATGTACTTGGGAAGCCTTGGTAATGGTCTCTTGGTAAGCATGAAAGACTTTGCAGCCTTCTAGCACTGGTGCTTATCGAGCCCCTCCTTAAGTGCAACACACCGTACTAAGTGCTTGGGAAAGTTTAAAAGGAGCCCGAGGCCTCTTCCCCATCATTCATCAATCACTTGTATTTATTAAGCGCTTACTTTGTATTTTACTAAGTGCTTGGGGGAGTACAATATAATAATTGTACATTCCAAGCACTTAGTACAGTTCTCTGCACACAGTAAGTGCTCAATAAATACGATTGAATGAACGAATAATAAACAGACACATGCCCTGCCCACAACGGGCTTACAGTCTAGAGGGGGAGACAGACAATAATGGAAATAAATAACTGGCAGATATGGATATTTGTGAGCCCGTTGTTGGGTACGGGTTGTCTCTATCTGTTGCCAAATTGTACTTTCCAAGCGCTTAGTACAGCGTTCCACACAGAGTAAGTGCTCAATGAATACGACTGAATTCATGAACCACAAAAGTGGTGTGGGGCTGGCAGCGAGGGTAAATAAAGGGAGCATGTCAGGGCAACACAGAGGGAGTGGAGGAAGAGGAAGAGTTCTGTTTTGGAACAGAACTCTTGACAAAAAGCCAAAAGCAATTTCTGATGGCCCTTATCTGAGTAGGGACCATATAGTTCATTCAATAGTATTTATTGAGCGCTGACTATGTGCAGAGCACTGTGCTAAGCGCTTGGAATGTACAATCGGCAACAGATAGAGACAGTCCCTGCCCTCTGACGGGCTTACAGTCTTAGTGCTCCTTGCATCAAGGACTGGGAGCTCCTTGTGGGCAGGGAATGTGTCCGCCGACTCTGTTATATTGTCTTCTCCCAAGCACTTAGTACATTTTTCTGCACGCAGTCAGCGCTCAATAAATAGCAGGAAATCGGAAAGGCGAAGTGTCGTGCATTACACCCACTGGGGAGTCCTCAGAGTGGCATAGTAGATAAAGTGCGGGCCTGGGAGTCAGAAGGTCATGTGTTCTCATCCCAGCTCTACCACTTATCTGCCGTGCGACCTCGGGGAAGCCGCTTCACTTCCCTGGGCCTCAGTTACCTCCTCTGGAAAAAGAGGATTGAGACTGTGAGCCTCAAGTTGGGACAGGGACTGTGTTCAAACTGATTAACTTGGATCTTCCCCAGTGCTCAGAACAGTGCTTGGCACATAGGAAGCACTTAACAAGTACCAGAATTGTTATTATTATCACCTCTATTCCTACCACCGTTATTAGTACCATCACGACGACTTCTTCCACGGGCCACTTACAAAATCTCACCAGATCACCTGGCCAACCAGTTTACTTCAAACCAAATCCATAGTAAGGTAGAGATAACAAACATTCGTGACAAATGCATCTTCCCTGCTAGGACGGAGGCATGAAAACTCAGAGGCTCTCATTTATAAACTCCCGATTGCTGATTTTGCTCACCGATATGCGCTAGGACGGTCACCCTCCTTCCGTCCCTCTCTGACCCGAATCGGCCCATCATCAGATGGATCGGCGTCTTCGATCTGGGTTCCGAGCTCTGGCTTCATTTAGGGTCCCATCCTATCATTCGTCTCAATTTCCCCTTGCTCTCGCTAACCGTGGGTGCCATTTCAGAAATATTTGGAATTTCGTTTTAATTGTCCAGGTTTCAACTCCGGTAACATTTCTCTTTGTGTTGAAAGCATCAGGGTGATTTATCCTCATTATTGTGTAAATAGGTTTCGGCAGTTCTCAGTAAATAAAACAAAGACTGACAGGAGGAGAAGAGGGAATTGGCTCTCCCTACCAATTAGAGTAGCTTCAGGCAATACTTTTAAGAGGAGATAAATCCAGCAAATCACTAAAATGATCCTGTCACATGCACCAAATATGAAAATGGCACAGCGGCATACTTCATACAGTTTGCTTTGGTTTAATGAGTTAGGGTGGGTTTCCGTCATGAGGTTTACTCCTCGCAGTTGGGGATTGTTGATTGACAGCAGAGATCATGCCCAATTGCAGCTTCCTAACCAGTAGAGCCAGATGGAAAATCAGAATTCATGTTTAATATGCAGTTTTTCAGCTAGCAAAAATTCCCAAATTGTCTCTTCACCTCCTACCTGTAAAATTCTTTCCCATAATAAATGCAAAATATGGTTCATATTAGCAGAGGCTGGGTTCTTTTCCCCCCTTCTGGTGAATTATTGAAAAAAAAAAATTCAACTATGGTTAATCCCTATTAAGGGAACAACCTGTTAACTTCTTCAATTATGTAAGTTTTTCAAGGATTAGCAGATAAGTTTATTTAACATCTGTCGTCACACTCAGTCACCTAAAATAATGCGCTGATAACATTACACTAGCTAATTGGGGGGAAAAGAAAACAACACCAGGGATTGCACAAGCATTTATTTTTAATGCCTTTTCACTTCATCTATTTTTTTTCCCCTCTCCGTAGCCTAACGGTCAATCCGGCGGAAAGCGGAGTATAGTCTTTGGCTCCTATAGTTCATCGACACTTCTCGACCAGATAGTTCCCTCTCATTGTCATTTTAGAGGTCTTAACAACTATTCTCGCTATTCCGGCTAGAAGGCACGAGGTGCTCTCGAAAGAAGTCCACGCTGGTGAGGCTGGAACGGCCTATAATGAGGATATAACGGCCCAGAGAGATGTGGTAGCCCAAAAACACAGAGCTAGAGGAAACCTTCTAAGAGTCGGCTGACCGGAAACCCCTCAATCTACCCTGTTTTCAATAACTGGCCGTTTTCCTTCTTCTTCTGCAGTCCGAGTTTTTACACTCCGACGTTTAGGCTTAGTATACCGAGCCACGATTGTTACGGCGTCTCAGCGTTTTCTGTGCACTGCTTTATGAGAGTGGAACTAAATGTAGGACAAGAACCCTCTCGTAACCTGAGACCTCCGGTCAGTAATGTATTAAAACAAAACAAGACACACATCGCTTCTGCACGGCAAGAAATCAACCGGGAATGGGAGACTAGGACAGGAAAGATAAAGAAGGCCCCCACCTAACAACTGTAATTATAGTCTCTGTTATATGGGCTTGACAAATTACCATAAATGCTACCCTAGAAAAACAGTGAAGTGATTTGCCCTCTTATTAAACACTTTGGAAGTTGGTGTGTTTAGATTTATAGATAGAGGCTGATGAAAACATCTCTATCAGAAATTCGGCTCCCTGAATTCCTTGAGAGGAAACCCTGCAGCAAGTTAAAGAACAACGGGATGAAGACGGGATGTTAAAGTGGCGGGAAAATATTTTGCTCCTGCCTCCCCAGGACATCTCTTTTGTCAAGACCTTTTCCCTACCTAAATTTGACTTAGAATAGTTCCCAAATTGAATCAAGCCAGGGGGCCACCTCTGGGCCTACCGCATACTGTACTGAGCGCCTGGGAGAGTGCGATGGAGTTAGTAAACACGATCCTTCTCCTCAAGGAGTCTGCAATCTACTGCGGGCAGAGCACTGTACTTCGGGCTTGGGAGCGCACAATAGAGTTAGCAGACGTGATCCGTACCCTCAAAGAGTTTACATCTACTATGTATGGAGCACTCTAATAATAATAATAATGTTGGTATTTATTAAGCACTTACTATGTGCCAAGCACTGTTCTAAGAGCTGGGGTAGAATCAAGGTAGTCCAGTTGTCCTATGTGGGGCTCACAGACTCAATCCACATTTTCCAGATGAGGGAACTGTGGCACAGAGAAGTGAAGTGACTTGTCCAAGGTCACACAGCAGACGAGTGGCAGAGCCGGGATTAGAACCCACGACCTCTGACTCCCAAGCGCGGGCTCTTTCCACTGAGCCACGCTGCTTCTCTACTGGGCCCTTAGGGAGGATGTAAAGGAGATAGTCGACATGATCCCTGACCTGGAGGAGCTTACAATCTACTAGAGAAGCAGCGTGGCTCAAGTGGAAAGAGCCTGGGCTTGGGAGTCAGAGGTCATGGGTTCGAATTCCGGCTCTGCCACTTGTCAGTTGTGTGACTGTGGGCAAGTCACTTCAGTTCTCTGGGCCTCAGTTCCCTCATCTGTCAAATGGGGATGAAGACTGTGAGCCTCACGTGGGACAACCTGATTATCCTGTATCTACCCCAGCGCTTAGAACAGTGCTCTGCACATAGTGAGCACTCAACAAATACCAACATTATCATTACTAGGTGCAGAGCACTGTACTGTGGGCTGGAAGAGTAAAATAGAGTTAGTAGACACGATCCTGTCCTCAACGAGCTTGCATTCATTCATTCATTCATTCAATTGTATTTATTGAGTTCTCACTGTGTACGGAGGGAGCACCATACTAAATATTTGGGAAAATACAATTCGGCAATAAAGAGAAACAATCCCTGCCCACAACAGGCTCATGGTCTAGAAGGAGGGAGGCAGACATCTAAACAAGTAAATAGGCATTAATAGCATCAATGTCAATAAATAGAATTATAGATATATGTATACAGCATTAATAAAATGAAAAGAATAATAAATATGTACAAATATACATAAGTGCTTTGGGGAGGGGAAGGGGGAGAGCAGAGGGAAGGAATAGGGGCGATGATTAAACAGTCTCCATCATTTTTGCTCAAGAAGCAGAATTCAAGAAAACATGCAAACTATGCTTTTTTGTGGTCCAAATGGATCTATAAAAATCATTGTGATCCAAAGTCCAATTCCTCCAGACCTTGAGCTCCTTGAGGGCAGGAATCATGTCAGATTACTCTACCATACTCTCCCAAATGCTCAGTACAGTGCTCAGGTACTCAGCTACTCAGAGAAGCAGCGTGGTCTAGTGGATAGAGCACAGGCCTAGGAGTTAGAAAGACATGGGTTCTAATCCTGGCTTCACCACTTGTCAGCTGTGTGACTTTGGGTGAGTCACTTCACTTCTCTGTGCCTCAGTTACTTCATCTGCAAAATGGGGATTAATACTGTGAGCCCCACATGAGACAACCTGATTATCTTGTATCCCCCCCCGCCAGCACTTAGAGCAGTGCTTGGCACATAGTAAGCACTTAACACATATGACTATTATTATTATTATTATTCTATGTGTTTCAGTTCCCTCATCTGTAAAATGGGGATTAAGACTGTGAGTCCGTTGTGGGACAGGGACTGCTTGTCTTTCCACCCAGTGCTTAGTACAGTGCCTGGCACAAAGTAAGCACTTAACAAATACTACAATTATTATTATTATTATTAAATACCATGTTACGACTGACTGTCCCAGCCTCACTTCTCTCAGACAGCCATAGAGGATATTTCAAGAGTACCATACATATGATAAAATACCCAGGAAGAAAAGTTAAGCATTTTATCGGGTTTTATTAATGCTTCATTGATTCCACCTCAGACCCACCTGAATGAGACCTTAAAATTCCCTTTGTTGTATAACACATTTTTTTTAAAAAAAGGGAGGACAGTGAAAAACCTGATTTTTTCTCTTTATGTTGCTCTATATTTCCTGCATATTAGGAAACTCCTCGGTGGAGAAACTCCTGACGTTTACTGCCGTGTTTTCTCTAGAAGACGGCGTTATCCGCAAGCTCACAGATTGGGCGCCCCGTGTTGGGTAGACACTGTGTCTGTAGTAATCACTTTGCTTCGGTACTCTCTCAAGCGCTTAATACAGTGCTCTGTACTTAGGGAGCACTCAATAAATACGATCGATTGATTAATTCTATTTCCAGTGGCTTTAGCAGACAGCTTTGGAACCGAATAAGCACTTAAAAGGGATCATTATTAGGATGAGGGCGATTACCGCTGTTATTGTTATCACTGTTATCGTTATTATTACTCTTTCAAAAGAATAAAGCCATGGGGATTTCACAGTAAAATACATTTCTGCCTCTTCAGAGTCCTGGATCCAACTGGCATTAGGAATATGCCGCCAGGGTTTTTAGGCACCTGAGGATGGAGTCTGACCAGTAAGTTTCACCACCTACCTCTAGTCTTCGGTGCTTGGTAATGCCAATTGCTCCGCCATCTTATTTTTGAAGGTGATGGGAAACGTCCAAGAGGCTACAGGGTACTGATCCCAGATCCTTAGGGGCAGGGAACGTGACTGCCATTTCTGTTGTATTGTAATAATTCCCCCAAGTACTTAGTACAGTGCTCTGCACATAGTAAGCGCTCAGTAAATACCATTGATTGATTGGTGTGCAAAGCAGATGGCCCTAGAGGCACCTTTCACTGACTCCTTAAGAAAGGAGGGCGGCAGTCAGGTTGAGGTTAATCACTCAGTCGTATTTGTTGAGCACTTACTGTGTGCAGAGCACTGTACCGAGCGCATGGGAGAGGACAATATAAAGATAGACACATTACCTGCCCACAAGGAGCTTACAGTAAAGTCTTACTAAAGAAGGAAGAAACATAGTTCATCCCAAGATTTCCACCCCTCTCTTCCACTCTTCTCCCGTCTCAAAGCCTCCCTAACCAACCCGGAAAAACAGTGGGAATTTGGTGGTCCCGTTTTTTCCACTCCGACCTTTTTCTTCCCTCATTCAATTAGTAAAGTGATTGAGCATTTAACTGTATCACAGAGCACCGTAGTAACCACTCAGGAGAGTCCAGTACTGGTAATAATAGTAATGATGGTACTTGTTTAGCGCTTACTATGGTGCCAAGCACTGTTCTGAGGGCTGGGGGGGATACAAGGTAGTCAGGTTGAACACAGTCCCTGTTCCACACGAGGCTCACGCTCTTAAACCCCAGTTTCCGGATGAGTTGACCGAGGCTCAGGGTAATGAAGTGATTTGCCCAAAGTCACACAGCAGACATGTGGCGGAACCAGGATTGGAACCCATGACCTTCTGACTCCCAGGTCTGGGCTCTATCCACTAGGCCCTGCTGATTTTCCACAGAAGCATAGAGTTAGCGGACGTGATTCCTGCTTTCCAAGTATTTACAGCCTAGTGGAAAGGCATCACACACTGGCCTCTCAAAGAAGAAGCAGTGAAGTCCCCCGAGAACGTCGGAGACCCGGATCGTCTTCAGAACCCCCTTATACTGCACCGCTTTCGGAATCCCCGACTTCCTACCAATTCCCAACTCCTTTATTATTTTAGCGTTCAGACCCCCAAAATCCTCCACAGGCTTCTAGGGTGACGCCAAAGATGATTTCCACAACGTGTTTTACATATGGGTCGAGTGTAAATTTAACATCATTTGGGCTGAATGATCCTTACTAGAATAGATGGCCTCAAGAAAAGGATAGAAAATAAAAGCCGGTTTAGCCGGAATCTAAGCAATTTGCTGCCGAATACAAGCAGCATTTCCCCAGATTATAATTTACACTGTATTAACTGTCAAGAGTACTTTTGAGAAATATAGATAACAATTCAGATGCAATCGATAGGTAGTGACAGTTGATTTTAAAGCTTAATGCAAGACAAGAAAGAAATGACTGGGGCATCAGCTCTGGAAGAATAAATTTGTTTTGTATTTGATTTTTGTGTTAAATTTATTACTGCCAAGAACAGCTCTCTTTCAATAATATTAAGAACAAGATTGTGAAATTGCAACATGTTTCTCTCCCACAGTTTTCACAGCATATCCAATATAAAATGATGTGCCCTCTCAGTACTCTAAATAGATCAAATTAAACTGCTCTATATTCCTTTTCTGGATACACTTTTTAACCACAGGACAAATTCCTTTAAAAGAGAGAGAGAGTGAGAGAAAGATCATTGGAATGCAATTTCTTCTTTTGACTTATGACAAAGTTAGACAGGTGGAACCATAAACTTGGACAAGATCCCTTATCGGATAAGCTGTTGGCCGTTCCCGTCGCCTATTGGGCGGTGGGAAGTTCTTTCCTTAATAACCGCATATTTTTCATTATTCCTATGGAGCTGTCAGTGCATCAGAGATAATAAAAACTTCAAGCGAAAGCTCAAGTATTTGATTGAGAAGGGTTGATATACGCCTGTCGTGGTGAAGAGAAGTTTTTTTCTCAATTCTGTCAAAACGTCCAGTGTCTATAATCTTCGGTTTTGATGTTCGTTCTGTGCAATTCCACCAGAAACTTACTTGACAAATAGCCAGGGAGGGAAAAAAAAAAAAATTTCCCTTCTGTACCGACTCTATTACACTTCTTATTCTATCGCTCCAGCTGAGGTGGTGGATCAGAAGCACAGTTCACTCAAAAAACCCACCAGCGTGGCCAGAAATGAAATGATGGAAAGTTGCCACAGTTCAAACTTACCCATACTTCTCACTTATGACATGATTGATTTTCCTTCAGAGGGCTCAAAAATGGGATTGTCTACCTCCTTTTTTTTTCCTTTCTTTTTTTTTTGCACCACTGTGGAAACGGCTAATGCATACAGCTTTGGCTTGCTAGGAGTGGCAGAAGTTGACATGTAGAAGAACAACTGAAATGAATCCGGATGAAATTTGAAAGTGCAATTTTCCATCTGTCAATCACCGCTTAAAGATACATGTTAACCACCAATCAGGAAGGCTACCAGAGAGGTCACCCCGTCCCAGCCTCGTCTGGAGTCCGGGTGCCTAGGCGGCGAGTGGGAAGCAGCGTGGCCTCGTGGCTAGAGCCAGGGCTCGCCAGTCAGAAGGACCCGGGTTCTAATTCCGGCTCCGCCACTCGTCCGCCGTGTGACCTTGGGCCAGTCGCTTCTCTGGGCCTCAGTTTCCTCATCTGTAAAATGGGGATTAAGAGTGTGAGCCCCATGTGGGCCAGGCACTGCGTCCAACCTGATTACTCTGTATCCACCCCAGCGCTCAGAACCACGGCCCGGCACTGCCTAGGGACCGGATTTTCCTTCCGAATGAAAACAGCATCTCCCTCCGGACGGAATTGGATCAGAGAAGCAGAGCGGCCCAGTGGATGGAGCACGGGCCCGGGTGTCAGAAGGACCTGGGTTCTAGTCCCGGCTCTGCCACTTGTCCGCCGCGTGCCCTTAGGCCGAGGCTTCACTTCTCTGTACTTCAGTTACCTCATCTGGAAAATGGGGATGAAGACCGCGAGTCCCGTGTGGGACAGGGACTATGTCCAAAGTGATTAGCTCATATCTACCCCAGTGCTTAGTAGAGTGCCTGGCAAATAGGAAGCGCTTAACAAATATCACCACCACCATCAGCAGCATCAACATCAACATCATCGGAGGCCTCCGAAATCTATTTCTCCGGCACTGGAGGTGCCCATATGGTTTTTCCCAAGGCCTGCCTCCAAAGAGAAGAAGCGATATTCTTCTCATCAATAATGGATGGTCACCCAAAACCCGCACTGGCCAGAGCTTCAAGAGGCTTCCAAAAACAGCCAATTACGGTTTATTTAATTATTAAGGTTGAATAAATAACGGTGAAACATGTTAAAAATCTTTCAGTTTCAGTCAATCATAATAAAAAATTAATGAGCACGGATAGAGAGCCCTAAGAACTGATAGACTGCAATCGTGAATTATAAATTGGTATTGATTTTTGCCTTGGCAATAACACTCTCAGGTAATCGTATGTTGCCACATGTAAAGTGCACTTTCCTGGTTCAGACAAATATTAACTATCAAATATATATGAGGCGGGGGCGTTTATGACACTTCGGATTTCACCAACCAAAAGCAAAAAAATACAATTTGTGGAATAATAGCAAGAGTGAACAGAGGATCTTAGAGTGTTTATGGGGACAGAAAAGGACCCTGCTGTGCCATGAATTCATAAGACACGGTTACCTTATTCTCCTCCTGCCATTTCTTCTCTGATATGTTACCTTGTTAGTATCACTAAGAAAAACATAAATATTTTTTATTATTTGTGAGGTTCATCCTGTCTTGCTTAATAGACAGGCCACATGGAGTTAAAGCCATATTATATGGCCTGGTGCCAAAGTGATCATTCAAAAAACCCCAGCCCATATTTTATACTGCCTGGCTTTATTAATTCTAAGCCCCCAAGAAATAGAGGGGGGATTTACCAGCCTCCTGTTTATTGAAGTTACATGGAAACAAATAAGACATTTCCCTAGGCTGGCTCAGATAAAGTGGACAATTACTATTGGCATTCTACATGTAAATATTTAACACTTCACAGCTAGTTTGCACCTAAATGCCCATTAGATGTTGCTACAAGTCTGGACACAATTTCCCAGCAGAGCAGAGGTGCCTTTTCTCTGTGATGTTTATTGGATTAGAGCTAACACAAATCTTGTTCTGAATAGCGCTGAGAGGGGACTTGTTTAAAGTAGGTAGAGCTCTACCTGAGCAAATGTCTTTCTTGAGTGACACTAACTCCTCAAAGGAAACTCAAACAAAACCAATAGAGGTGGCAGAGTGCCTATTTGTCAGGTTAATTGATAAGACTGGCGTTGCAGTTCATTAGTCTCCCTGATCAGATTTAGTGGGTTGGGGCCGGGGAGCCGGGGGTCGGGCGGGGGGGGAGGATAAAGAAGGCCTGTGGATTTTAGCATACCTTGACCACCATCGAGTATGGCTGCCTTTTGACTCCCCGCTTGCCTGCTTTTAGCCTGGCAGGGCCTGGAAAATGGGCTGAAAAAGCCAGCGTATTTATTCGCTGAGATCCCGAGAATGACGGGCTGCTGAATTTTTCAACCATCTAAAAACTGGAAGCGTCGCTAAACGATTCCTCTAAGTCTTTCAAATGCTAATAACAATGATTATGGTATTTGTTGACTGCTACTTTGCACCAAGCACTCTTCTAAGCACTTGGGGGGGGGGGGGGGGCGGGCATGCAAGCAAATCCGGTTGGACACCGTCCCTGCCCCACAGGGCGCTCACACACTTAATCCCCATTTTAGAGGTGAGGAAACTGAGGCACTGAGAAGTGAAGTGACTTGCCCATGGTGACACAGCAGACAAGTGGCAGAGCTGGGATTAGAACCCATGACCTTCTGACTCCCAGGCCTGGGCACTATCCACTACGCCATGCTGCTTCTCATGACAACCCTCTGTGAGCTTAGAAAACCCCTATAATTATTCCCTAAAAGTTTTATTTCCTGGTTTCAAAAGGTGTTCCAAACATTCAGATCAGGGGGATATACGTGTGTGAGTGTTTTAAAGAACCTGTGTGATGCCTGCATTTAATAAATAGTTCTAAAAAGGTTGGCAGCATTTGTTGGCCTTTCAAAATTCTTGACGTATACGTATATATATGTATATGTATATATATATATATATATAAATCAAAGAGGAGCCCACTAATAGAAAAAATCACCTGTGGCTTATTTCAAACACATCTCCGTAGAATCTACTTTCGGAGCGATTCTGTTCTTTTACCCCAGAGGAACGGAAACGGTAACGACGACGGGTGATTTTGTTTCTCCTTCTTGGAAAAGACCGGGCCAATCTCCGTTCCAACGCTCAATGGGGAAACCCTGATGAATTGGGGAAATCCTCACGGTGTCGGACGCCACGGGCAGTCACTAGCCTGGCCCGAGATTTCCACGGCCAGTCAGAAAATCTCAGCGAGACGGACCTCCCAGCTGGAGAGTCGGCCTCACAGAACGTCAGCGGGCGCCGTGTCCCAAGTACAGGCAATTTACAAGAGCAGTTCATTTCTCCGGCACAATTAGCTTGCAGAAACACTATCGACTGCCTGATGCTTGTTTGTTCACCAGCTCTGGGTGACTTACGCTCTTGTCTCTGTGACACAGCTCTACCGACGGGGAGCTGTTGAAGTCTCCGGCCTCCGGGATCTCCCCCCCGGGGCTGCTTCCCCCACCGGGGTCGCGGCTAACCGTGGAATTTTTTAGGCGCTTACTATGTGCCGGATGCTAAGAAACGCTGGGGTGGATCAGATCGCAGTCTCAATCCCCATTTTTACAGACCAGGTAACTGAGGCCCAGAGAAGTTAAATGACTTGCTCAAGGTCACACAGCAGATCTTCATTCATTCATTCATTCATTCATTCATTCCATCATATTTATTGAGGGCTTGGGAACAGTGCCCAGCGCTTAGAACAGTGCTTGGCACATAGTAAGTGCTTAACAGATATCATCATTACTATCACAATTCAGCAACCAATAGTGACAATCCCTGCCCACAACGGGCTCACAGTCTAGAAGGGGGGAGACAGACAACAAAAATAAACAAGCATCAGTAGCATCATGTGACAGAACCCCACAGCCCTCATGGTCATATCTGTCATGTATTTATTTATATCATTGTCTGTTCCCCTCTCTAGATGGTAAATTCTGCATGGTCAGGGAATATGTCTATTAACTCTGTTGTACCGTACTCTCCCAAGAGCTTAGTACACTGTTCTGCACACAGTTGGTGCTCAATAAATACCACTGATTCCCTCATTCATTCATTCATTTAATCATATCTACTGAACCCTTCTGTGCACATAGCATCATACGAAGCAGTTGGGAGAACAAGAGACACATTCCTTGCCCACAACGAGCTCACAGTCTAGAGGGGGAGACAGACATTAATATACATAAATAAGTAAATAAATAAATATGGATTCACATGATTTGAGCTCTGATTTGGTGGCCCCTAGAATCTGAAGAAGGAAAGTTTTCCAGATCGTTTCCCGATGGACGATTCTGGACCCAAGCTTCACACCGGACGGTACCGCGATTCTCATTTTTGTCGCAGTTCTGGACGTCCACTAACTGACCACTGGCGTAGGCCCGAAGTGACCATTTGCCAGTCTCTCGACACTTCTGACTGAAGTTTGCAAAGCAGCGTGGCCTAATGGACAGACCCCCCCAATCTGGGAGTCAGAAGGACCTGAGTCCTAATCCCAGCTCTGCCCCTTGTCTGCTGTGTGACCTTGGGCAAGTCACTTCACTTCTCTGGGCCTCAGTTCCCTCATCTCTAAAATGAGGATTAAGACTGTGAGCCCCAGGTGGGACGGGGACCGTGTCCAACCTGAATAGCTCGTCTCTGCCCCCGGCTCTTGGTACCACGCCCGGCACATAGTAAGCGCTGAACGGATGCTATAAAAAGTCCCCTAACCGCCGTGAATTTCCCAAACAGTGGCTGCCGGTTTTACCCCCCGTCCCCTTCCCCCTCCTCCTCCATCACTCTTCCCCTCGGACTCTGGGAGAACCTGGGCTCCAAAACCCTTCATTCTCTGTACTGACCTTTGTTCTCTCGAAACAATTACTCCTGGAAAGGCTGTCAATATCATTATTTTTACAAGAAATCAATACGCCTCACAAAGTTAATGGGGGAATCGAGGCAGCCGGCATTTACCTTCTTCCTGTCAGCGGTACAGCCGGGCTCCGCTCGGGCACAAATGACAGATTCGCCGAGACACCGAGCAGACAGTAAGCATTGGCTGTAAAAGAGAAATAGGTTGCAAGCAGGCGTGGAAAACGTCAGCTTGTGGAGACATTTATGCTCTAACGAGCCAGAGATGTCAGCGTCTTGGAGGGGCCACTCTCCAACGGCCAAAGGAACAGAAGAAAACTAATCAAATGGGGCTTAGGAGGCCGCTCCGGCTTCACAAATACAAACACGGCCCAGGGAAGATATTAGGACCCCTGAATTCGGCCGGAATGGGGTGAGCGAGTAAGAATAGGTGTCGAAGAGCTATAGACTTTTTTTTTTCAAATGACATTTGCTAAGCGCTTACTAGGTGCCAGGCACCATACTAAGTGCCGGGGTAGGTACAAATCAATTGGGTTGGACACAGTCCTGGTCCCGCTGCTTACAGTCTAGGCTTTTCCTGACTAAGCCCTCCTTTCCTCTTCTCCCACTTGCTTCTGCGTCGCCCCGACCTGCTCCCTTTATTCATCCCCCCTCCCAGTCCCACACCACTCATGTCCACATCCTCCATTTATTTATTTCTATAAATAGAAATATTCCCCTCTAGACTGTCATCTCGCTGTGGGGAGGGAATGTGTTGGTTATATTGTTCTACTGTACTCTCCCAGGTGCTCAGCACAGTGCTCTGCACACAGTAGGTGCTCGATAAATACGATTGATTGATCCAACTTGCTTTACGTTTCTTCTCCAGGGCGATGCTTAAAACTGCAACTCAGAATTCTCCTGAAGCATAGACGCCGTAAAAGTCTCCACTTACGAAAGGATCAAGGTAATTAGGTTGGATGCTAAGAGTAATGACATAATTCATCTTTAACAAAAAAGAATATTCCCACTTAAAAAACTTAGATTCATAGACTGTAATGATAATAGTGATAATGATAATAATAATGGCTTTTGTTAAGTGCTCAGTAGGTGCCAAGCACTTCTACTGATATCATGCTACCGGAGCTTCTTGTGGAAAGAGAATGTGTCACTTGCTTTGTTTTGGACTTCCCAAACACTCAGTTCAGTATATTGCAACCACTGGGAACTCAACAAACACTATTACAACTACTAAAGCTTGGGATAAATATTATACCTAGACTTATATGCAGGCACAACTAGATGGAACTATATATTATCCATAGACTATAAACTCAGTCAGTCAGGCAGTCATATTTATTGAGCACCTACAGTGTGCAGAGCACTGTACTAAATGTTTGGGAGAGTACAGTATAACAACATAACGGACACACTCCCTGCACGTGACGTGCTTACAGTCTAGAGGGGGAGACAGACATTAATATAAATATATAAATGACAGATAGGGACATAAGTGGTGTGGGGCCGGGAGGGGGGATGATAATAATAGTAATGATAATGTTGGTATTTGTTAAGCGCTTACTACGTGCAGAGCACTGTTCTAAGCGCCGGGGTAGACACAGGGGAATCAGGTTGTCCCACGTGGGGCTCACAGTCTTAATCCCCATTTTACAGAGGAGGGAACTGAGGCACAGAGAAGTGAAGTGACTTGCCCACAGTCACACAGCTGACAAGTGGCAGAGCTGGGATTCGAACTCGTGACCCCTGACTCCAAAGCCCGGGCTCTTACCACTGAGCCACGCTGCTTCCCTATGAATAAAGGGATGAATAAAGGGAGCAGGTCGGGGTGACGCAGAAGGGAGTGGAAGAAGAGGAAAGGGGGGGGTTAGTCAGGGAAGGCTCCTTGGAGGAGATGGACCTTCAAGAAAACTTTGAAGGAGGGAGGGGAGGAATTGTCTGTCAGATTTGAGGAGGGAGGGCGTTCCAGGACAGAAGCAGGACATGGGCGAGAGGCCGGTGGTGAGATAGATGAGATCGAGGTACCGGTTGTCGGGTAGGGATTGTCTCCATCTGTTGTCAAATTGTAGTTTCCAAGAGCTTAGTACAGTGCTCTGCACATAGTAAGTGCTCAGTAAATATGTTTGAAGAATGAACGAATGGAAGTGAGAAGGTTGACATTAGAGGAATAAACTCCTTGTGGGTAGGGCACATTTCTACGCACTCTTTTGCACTGTACTCTCCCCAGGGCTTAATACAGTGCTTAATACAGTGCTCTGCACGTAATCAGTGTTCAGTCAATACCATCGATTGTTTGACTGATATACGATCCCCAAAATGGATACCGGTCTGCGTTAACACGGATCCCTCTGGGGGTAAATACATGTACAGATAGATAAACACACACCTAGATGGAGTGGAGGTAGCACGTTTCAAATCCAGGAGAATTTCCATACGAACCCTTCGGCCACCTGCCTCTCCAACCCCAACTAGCTCTTTTGGGATCTGTGGGGGAATGTAGGGAGAAGAATCTATCAATCAGTGGTACTTACTGAGCGCTTACTGTGTGCAGAGCACCAGTACTGAGCGCCGGGGAGAGGACGATACAGCAGGAATAGTAGTAACGCTCCCCGCTCGCAAGGAGCTTTCAGTCTAACTGGGGAGAAGGGAACCGTGGCAGAGAGGGGAGAGAGGAGGAGAGGGGAGGAGAGAAGAGGAGGAAATGGGGAAAGGAGCAGAGTCGGGAAGAAGAGCGGATAGGGCCCAGGTGGAAGGAACCTATTGTGGTGGGAAGGAAGGAACGGGATGAATCCCAGACAAAAAGCAGCATGACCCCGGGGAGAGAGCCAGGGCTTGGTAGTCAGAGGACCTGGGTTCTAGTCCCGGTTGCTTGCTGGTTGACCTTGGGCTAGTAACTTAGCGTCTCTCTGGCTCAGTTCTCCCGTTCTCCCTCATATTCAGGCTGTGAGCCCCTTGCAGGACAGGGCCTGTGCCCAACCTAATTCACTTGGATCTACCCCAGCGCTTAGAACACTGTTTGACACAAAATAAGAGCTTAACAAATACCATAAAAAGAGCTCCCTAAATATCACTTCATGACTTGAACCTAAAGTCCACGTGATGTTGAAATTATGTTGGACCCCAACCTTGGGCCCCAGAATCCGTGGTCTGGGAGAGACGTCTCCGGCTCACCCGGCCCACGTCCTGCCTCTGGCCTGGAATGCCCTCCCTCCTCAAATCGCACAGACAATGACTTTCCTCTACTTCAAAGCCTTATTGAAGCTTACTCAAAGCCCATCTCCTCCGAGAGGCCTTCCCGGACTAAGCCCCACTTTTCCTCATCTCCCACTCCCTTCTGTGTCACCCTGACTTGCCCCCTTAGCTCTTTCCCCCCCCCAGCCCCACACCACTTATGTCCATCTCTGTCATTTTATTTATTTGTGTCGATGTCTGTCTCCTCCCCTCTAGAATGTAAGCTCATTGTGGGTAGGGAATGTGTCTGTTTATTGTTGTATCGTATTCCCCCAAGTTCTCAGTACAACGCTCTGCACACAGTAAGCCACTCATTAAATTCATTCAGTCGTATTAAATCATAATAAATGCGACTGACTGACGGATTCACCATTTTACGGATGGGGAAACTGAAGCCCAGAGACATAGAATAATAATAATAATAATAGTAAGTGCTCAGTAATAATGATGATGGTATTTGTTAAGCACTTACTATGTGCCAAGCACTGTTCTAAGCGCTAGGGTTAGATACAAGCTTAACAAGTTGTCCCACGTGGGGCTTACGGTCTTAATTCCCATTTTACAGATGAGGCAACTGAGGCCCAGAGAAGTGAAGTGACTTGGCCAAAGTCACACAGCTGACAAGTGGCGGATCCGGGATTAGAACCCACGGCCTCTGACTCCCAAGCCCGGCCTCTTGCCACTGAGACGCGCTGCTCTTGCCCAAGGTCACACAGCAGGCCAGTGACTAAACTGGGATTGGAACATGAGTCTCTTGACTACCAAGGGCTTTCCAGTAGATGCTCCTGCTGCCATCCAGTACAAAGTCAGTATGGTCACCTTTTATCTGCCCCAGCTCTTAGTACAGTGCCTGGCACATAATAAGGACTTAAATACAATTTTAAAAAAGCCGATGAGGGACAGGTCAACACGGCTTAGGAAGCAATCTGATCTTCTTGTCTCTACCCCAGCATTTAGCACAATGCTTGGCATAGAGGAGGCACTTAACCTAAATGCCATAGTTACAATAACTGTGATTCTTTGATCCTCAAGATCCCTCCTAATCCAAACTCGATGAAATCACCATGCATAATTCAATGAAGGAAATGTAAACTATGAAAATCATTGAAGTTACATAATTCCCGTATCTTCTATTGAACCACGTTGATTTACGGCTTGAAAATATTTCCCTTTCTTCTTCGGCACCACCAGGATGGGGTGTTACAAAGCCGCATCTATTCATTCATTCATTCATACAATCTTATTTATTGAGCGCTTACTGTGTGCAGAGCACTGCGGTAGGTGCTCGGGAAAGTACAGTGCAACGATAAACAGACACATTCCCTGCCCACAACGATCTTACAGTCTACAGCAGGGGAGACAGATATTAATATGAATAAATAAAATGATAGATATGGACATAAGCGCTGTTGGGCTGGAAGGGGGGGATGAATAAAGGGTCAGGGTGATGCGGAAGGGAGCGGGAGATGAGGAAAAGCGGGGCTTAGTCGGGGAAGGCCTCTTGGAGGAGATGGGCCTTTCATAAGGCTTTGAAGGCGGGGAGAGCCGTTGCCTGTTGGATTTGAGGAGGGAGGGGGTTCCAGGCCTGAGGCAGGATGTGGCCCAGGGGTCGGCGACGAGACAGTAAGGTTAGCACACTAAAATGCTTCTAGGTGCCAAATTGTGAACTTCCTACTATTTCCTCTAATTTTGTTTTAATCCCCCCAGATTCCTCTTCCATTACCCGCTGGCAGCACACACTCAAGTTAGGACGAGGGGAGTGAGAATGAAGCCCTCGTGAATAAATTCCTGGGCGAGAAAAACCATTCGGAAACTCCAGATCAAGCACCGATGACTCCGTCTCATTTCTCTGCTTACTAGAACTAGTATGATTTACCAAGAGAGGCCACATGGCCTAGTGGATAGAGCCCGGGCCTGGGAATCAGAAGGGCCTGGGTTTTAATCCCGCTCTGCTACTTGTGTGTTCTGTGACCTTGAGTAAACCTTCGTGACCTCGAGTGACCTTTAGGGGAAAGAGCACGGGCTTGGGGGACAGAGGAGGTGGGTTCTAATCCCAACTCTGCCTCTTGTCTGTTGTGTCCGGTGCTCGGCACACAGTAAGCGCTCAATAAATACGAACGAATGGATGAATGGGCAAGTCACTTCACTTCTCTGTGTCTCAGTTACCTCATCTGAAAAATGGGGATTAACACTGTGTGCCCCAAGTGGGACAAGCTGATTACCTCATATATACCCCAGTGCTTAGAGCAGTGCTTGACACAGAGTGAGCGCTTATCAAATACCATTATTATTATTACTTCACTTCTCAGTGTCTCAGTTCTCTCATCTGTAAAATGGGGATTAAGATTGTGAGCCCATGTGAGACAGGGACTGTATCCAACCTTGTATCTACCCCAGGGCTTAGGACAGTGTCTGGCACATAGCAATCACTTAACAAAAACCGTGAAAAAGGGTTTAATACAATACTCGATGTACTGGAGACATTTAATAAATAATAATAATAATGTTTGTTAAATATTTGTTAAATTCTTACTATGTGCCAAGTGCTCCATTAAGCTTTAATAGAAGCAGCGTGGCTTAGTGGCAAGAGCCCGGGCTTGGGTGTCAGAGTTCACGGGTTCTAATCCCGGCTCTGCCACGACCCAGTTATGTGTCTTTGGGCAAGTCACTTAACATCTCTGTGCCTCAGTTCCCTCATCTGTAAAATGGGGATTAAGACTGGGAGCCCCACGTGGGACAACCTGATTCCCCTATGTCTACCCCAGCGCTTAGAACAGTGCTCGGCACATAGTAAGCGCTTACCAAATACCAACATTGTTATTATTATTATCTCTGTGCCTCAGTTCCCTCATCTGTAAAATGGGGATTAAGACTGTGAGCCTCACTTGGGACAACCTGATTACCTTGTATCTACCCCAGCCCTCAGAACAATGCTTGGCACACAGTAAGTGCTTAGCAAATACCATCATTATTATTAAAGAGAGACAGTCCCTGCCCACAACAGGCTTACGGTCTACGAGGGGGAGACAGACATCAAAAGAAGTAAACAGGCACCACTTTCCCCTTCTCGAGAACATGAGAGAGAGAAAGCGTGCTCATGCCAAATGTGAATTCTCCTATTTAGCTCCAGTCAGGCGGGGCTGAGACAGATAGAAAATTCCAGTGCTTAGAACAGTGCTTTGCACGTAGTAAGCGCTTAACAAGTACCATCACTATTACCGTTATAGCTCGTGTTGGGAAAAATCCACCATCACTGTAGGATGCCTGGATCACTCTGTGATAATGATTCAGCTCAGTTTGGGAGCCCTCAGAAGGAGGAGACCGTATCTAATTCCCACCTGTGTCTTCTTTCCCAACGCTTAGTACAGTACTGTGCACACGGTAATCACTGATGAGGAGCACCATGATCCAGTGGAAAGAACACGGGCCTGGGAATCAGAGGAACTAGTTTCTAATCCCTCCTCTGCCACTTGTCTGCTGTGTGACCTTGGACAAGTCTACTAACTTCCATTCAATCGTATTATTGAGGGCTTACTTTGTGCAGAGCACTGTAATAATAATAATTATTATTATTATGGTATTTGTTCAATGTTTACTATGTGCCAAGCACTGTTCTAAGCACTGGGGTAGATACAGGGTAATCAGGTTGTCCCACGTGAGGCTCACACTTTTAATCCCCATTTTACAGATGAGATAGTTGAAGCACAGAAAAGCTAAGTGACTTGGCCAAGGTCACACAGCAGACAAATGGCAGAACCGAGATTAGAAGCCACGTCCTCTGACTCCCAAGCCTGGGCTCTTTCCACTAAGCCACACTGCTTCTCTAAGCGCTGTACTAAGCGCTTCTCTGGGCCTCAGTTTCTTTATCTGCAAATGGGGATTCAATATCTTATTTTTTTAATGGTATGTGTTAAGCACTTACTAGGTAACTGATCATTCGAAGCATTCATTCAATCACATTTTTTGAGTGCTTACTATACGCAAAACACCGTATTAAACGCTTGAGAGAGTAAAATAGAACAATAACCAAGTCACGTTCCCTGCCCACAACTATCTTACGGTCCAAGCAGTATGTATACCTGGTCTCTGTCCTACTAAAACTGGAAGTCCCAAATGAGACAGGAACTTGTATCTACTCCAGTGCTTACAACAGTGCTTGGCACATAGTAAACCCTTAGCATACACCATTGCTATCGGGTAGGAGAAGCAGAATGGTGTAGTGGGTAGAACAAAGGCCTAGGAATCAGCAGGTCATGGGTTCTAATCCTGACTCTGCCACTTATCTGCTGGGTGACCTTGGGCAAATCATTTAACTTCTCTGTGCCTCAGTTACCTCATCCGTAAAGTAGGGATTGAGACTGTGAGCTCCACGTGGGACTAACCTGATTTGCTTGTACCCACCCCAGCGCTTAATACAATTCCTTTCATTTCATTCATTCATTCAATAGTATTTATTGAGCGCTTACTATGTGCAGAGCACTGTACTAAGCGCTTGGGATGAACAAGTCGGCAACAGATAGAGACGGTCCCTGCCGTTTGACGGGCTTACGGTCTAATCGGGGGAGACGGACAGACAAGAACGATGGCACTAAACAGCATCAAGGGGAAGAACATCTCATAAAAACCGATGGCAACTAAATAGAATCGAGGCGATGTACAATTCATTAACAAAATAAATAGGGTAACGAAAATATATACAGTCGAGCGGACGGGTACAGTGCCGTGGGGATGGGAAGGGAGAGGTGGAGGAGCAGAGGGAAAAGGGGAAAATGAGGCTTTAGCTGCGGAGAGGTAAAGGGGGGATGGCAGAGGGAGTAGAGGGGGAAGAGGAGCTCAGTCTGGGAAGGCCTCTCGGAGGAGGTGATTTTTAAGTAAGGTTTTGAAGAGGGAAAGAGAATCAGTTTGGCGGAGGTGAGGAGGGAGGGCGTTCCGGGACCGCGGGAGGACGCGACCCGGGGGTCGACGGCGGGATGGGCGAGACCGAGGGACGGCGAGGAGGTGGGCGGCAGAGGAGCGGAGCGTGCGGGGTGGGCGGTAGAAAGAGAGAAGGGAGGAGAGGTAGGAAGGGGCAAGGTGATGGAGAGCCTCGAAGCCTAGAGTGAGGAGTTTTTGTTTGGAGCGGAGGTCGATGGGCAACCACTGGAGTTGTTTAAGAAGGGGAGTGACATGCCCAGATCGTCTCTGCGGGAAGATGAGCCGGGCAGCGGAGTGAAGAATAGACCGGAGCGGGGCGAGAGAGGAGGAAGGGAGGTCAGAGAGAAGGCTGACACGGTAGTCTAGCCGGGATATAACGAGAGCCCGTAATAGTAAGGTAGCCGTTTGGGTGGAGAGGAAAGGGCGGATCTTGGCGATATTGTAGAGGTGAAACCGGCAGGTCTCGGTAACGGATAGGATGTGTGGGGTGAACGAGAGGGACGAGACAATACCTCACATAGAGTAAGAGCTTAACAAATACCATTATTATTATTGGGAGTCAGAGGTCATGGGTTCGAATCCTGGCTCTGCCACTTGTCAGCTGTGTGACTGTGGGCAAGTCACCTCACTTCTCTGTGCCTCAGTTACATCATCTGTAAAATGGGGATAAAGACTGTGAGCCTCACATGGGACAACCTGATTACCCTGTAAACCTACCCCAGCGCTTAGAACTGTGCTCTGCACATAGTAAGCGCTTAACAAATACCAACATTATGATTATTATTGTCATTATTAATAAGAAGAAGAAGAAACACTATGGCTCCTGAGAAGCCCAGCCTAGTAGAAAGAGCACAGGCCTGGGAGTCAGACGACCTGGCTTCTAATGCTGTTTCGCCTCTTGGCCGATGTGTGACCTCGGGCAATCGATCAATCAATTCTATTTCTTGAGCACTTACTATGTGCAGAACACTGTACCAAGCACTCAGGAGAGTACAGTATAACAGAGTCGGAAGACGTGTTCCCTGCCCACAGTGAACTTACATTCTAGATGGGGAGTCAGACATTAATACAAATAAATAAATTATTGATAAGGACATAAGTGCTGTAGGGCTGAAGGAAAGGTGAAAAAAGGGAGCAAATCCTCAATGCAGAAGGGAGTTCGAGAAGATGAAAGGGGAGGCTAAGTCAGGGACGGCCTCTCGGAGGAATTGTGCCTTTTTCAATGAGGATTTGAAAATGGGAAGTGATCGACTGTCGGATATGAAGAGGGAGGGCGTTCCGGGTGGCAGGCAGGATGTGGGCGAGAGGTCGCCGCCCAGACGAAAGAGATGAAGGCCCGGTGAGAAGGTTGGCATTGGAGGAGCAAAGTGTGCGGGCCGGGTTGGAGTAGGAGAGGAGTGAGGCAAGGTAGGAGGGGGCAAGAGGATGAAGGGCTCTAAAGCCGATGGTGAGGAGTTTCTGTTTGATGCGGAGGTGGATGTGCAACCAGTGGAGGTTCTTGAGTAGTGGGGAATTATGAACGTTTCTGTTGAAAAATGATCCGGGCAACGGAATGAAGTATGGACTGGAGTGGGGAGAGACAGGCTGGGAGATCAGCAAGGGAGCTAAGGCAGTAGTCTAGGCAGCAGAAGTGTTTGACAAGTCATTATACTTCTCTGGGCCTCAGTTCCCTCATCTGAAAAATCTGTGAGGCCTATGTGGCACAGGGACTGGATCCAACCTGATTATCTTGTTTATAGCCCATCGTTTTATACAGTGCCTGGCACATAGTAAATCCTAACAGAGTAAGCGGCTTAGGAAAGCAACATGGCCTAGGGAAAGAGCAAGGGCCTGGGAGTCAGAGGACCAGGGTTCCAATCCCAGCTCTGTCATTAGCTTGCTGTGTGACCTTGGACAAGTCACTTAACTTCTCTGCTTCTCAGTTTCCTCAACTATACAATGGGGATTAAATATCTGATCTCCCTCCTATTTGGACTGTGAGCCTCATGCAGGACAAGGACTGTGTGGTCCTAATTAACCTGTACCTACCCCGGTGCTTAGAATAGTGCTTGATGCAGAGTGAGTGCTTAACAAATAGCATAAAAAAATTTCAAATAACAAAATGCGGGTGAGGGTGTCCATGACTATACTTTCATGCACTGACAGGACTCCACCTTCAATACTATCAACCTAGAAAATGAAGGTCATCTCTCCTTCTCTGCCTCCATATAATTTATTTATGTATTTATAGTAATATCTGTCTCCCCCGCTAGACCATAAGCTTATTGCGGGCAGGTACTGAGTCTGCTTTATTGTCTTATAGCCCTCTCCCAAGCACTTAGTACAGTGCTCTGCACGTAGTAAGCGCTCAGTAAATACGATTGAATGGATGTAAAATGGGGATTGAGGCTGTGAGTCCCATCTGGGACAGAGATTGGGTCCAACCTGATTAGTTTGAATCTACTTCAGTGCTGAGTACAGTGCATATAGTAAACACTTGGCAAATACTTTAAATAAGAACTGTGTGTGCATGTATGTTATATGCATGTTGTATGTAATACCCATGTGGATCACCTTGTGTTTTTGCATGTTCTGCTAATAACCCCGACACACAGCAGGTGATTAATAAAAGGTCAAGTAAGAAGGTCTGAGAGGCAGCATGGCCTAGTGGATAGAGCCGGGGCCTGGGAGTCAGAAGGACCGAGTTCTAATCCCGGATCCGCCACACGTCTGCTGCGTGACCTTGGGCAAGTCACTTCATTTCTCTGTGCCTCAGTTTCCTCAACTATAAAATGGGGATTGAGACTGCGAGCCCCATGTGGGTCAGGGACTTTGTCCGACCTGATTAGCTTGTATCTATCCCAGTGCTTAGTACGGTACGTGGCACAGAGTAAGGGTTTTAACAAATACCGGGAAAAAAAATTTAAACCAGAAGCCACTGGGCCTAGCATGGAGGAAAGCAGATAAACTCAGTTTTACCAGAGAGTAGACAGGTAAAACGGCCTGTTTCAAGTGCAGAAACACTTTTAAATATCGCATTTTGATTTTTCTGTTTCCTACACAAAGCGGATTAAGTTTCCCTTTTACTTCTCCATCTAGAGTAGAATCATCTTCAACTTCAGGCCTGAAGGGGTAGAACGGGGAGGGGTGGAAAAAAAAAAAATTTGAAGCTTCACTCCCGACTATCAACAGTTTGGAATTTACACTAGGGCTTTACCTCATCACGCTGTTCTTCACAGCTTTTTAAGACCTCAATGCAAACCACATGCAAGACGAAAACTGCTCACTAAGCCTGGAAAACAGCTGTTTTCTGATTGGCTACTGCAGGCTGGGAAATAGAAAGTCTCAGAGGGGGAAAAAAAAACACAACAAGCCACAGATCTCTTGTCTACAAAGCAGAACTCAAAACATTTTTCATGCATTGTGGGCTTCTCTAAAAGCACCGAGCTGTTTAAAAAAAAAAAAATACCTGGCCCAAATTGAGCATTTGCTTGACATGATAGCAAAGTGAGTGCTATTTTCTGTTATATTGCCCTTATTCTACAGCGACAAGAATGTATGTATATATATATAATTTTTTTTTGCCAATTCCCAACTGATTTCACAGTAGTGAACTCCATTTATGAATTATCTGACACATTTCTTGCAATTCTTCTGACAACAGTGCTCAGTGGAAATTTCAAGGCACCTCTTTTCTGACAAGTAGAAATATCAATATTTGAATAAATTGTGGATTTTAAACTTCTCACTCTGATGCACCACAGCAAGGAAGACGGAATTCTTCTTTTACTGGGTCTAATCCCCTTGAGCCAAAGAAAGAAATCTGTATGCAGCGTTTCATTACAAGAAAGCTGGTCTGAGTGACATTTGAAGCCCACATCTAAGTCAGCCTGATGAAGTTTACTTCCTTCAAACAACAAATAGTAGCTTTGTATTATTTCCCCCTTCTCGAGGGGAGGGGGGGAAAAAAGCCATAGTTTAACGGCTGTGCAAAAAGTCGAAATGTTGATTCGCAAATTGACAGGCCAATCTTTAAACAAATATGTTTCTTGCGAGGAGGATGGGAGGGGGTGGAAATGCGGCTTTGTTTGAGTTGGGTACTTTCTCTCACCCCTGACAGGAACATTCTGGGTCTGATTAGAAGGGACGTGTTAGGGTTCCTCTCTCAGACACTCTGACTCCACTTTTTAACAAGCATGCAAAGAAAACAACATAAAGATAACAAAATATTGTCATTGCCATCCAGGGGTTCCTTCATGGGGTTTTTCACACTTACTCACATTTTGTTTCTCCTGCTGGATGAAGCCCTCTCTTCCCCGGCTCTGCACTCGGATCTGGACTCTCTGGGCATTTGATATTCACCTCAGCCCCACGGCACTTCTGTCCCTATCCCTAAAGTATTTATTTCTATTCACGTCTGTCTCTCTCCCTAGACCGTAACCTCGTTGTGGGAAGGGAACGTGGCTACCAACTCTGTTGTACTGGACTCTCTGTGTTCTGCACACAGTGAGCGCTCAATAAATACCTTTGACTGACTACCCATCGCACACAGCTCTGCCACTTGTCAGCTGTGTGACTGTGGGCAAGTCACTTCACTTCTCTGTGCCTCAGTGACCTCATCTGTCAAATGGGGATTAACTGTGAGCCTCACGTGGGACAACCCGATGACCCTGTATCTGCCCCAGCGCTTAGAACAGTGCTCTGCACATAGTAAGTGCTTAACAAATACCAACATTATTATCGCATCACAAAGAGAACAGCTAAAGTCACAGTGACTGATTTCCTCCACTATCCTAAATATCTGGCATTCTCCATGAAAGGACAACTGCGTTATTTGAGCATAAGCAGCGTGGTCTAGTGGTTAGAGCTTGGGTCTGGGGAGTCAGAGGAGCTGGGTTCTAATCCCAGCTCTGTCACTTACCTGCTGGGTGACCTGGACCAAGTCACTGCACTTCTCCGAGAGAGCACAGCAGAGATAGAATCATTTAATCAACCAGATGAATTTATTGAGCACCTACTTTGCCCAGAGCACTGTCCTAAGCACTTGGGAGAACACAATAGAGGCAGAATCACTTAATCCATCGACAACATTTATTGAGTACAGGCAAGTGGCAGAGAAGGGATTAGAACTCAAGTCCTTCAGGTTCCCAAGCTCGAGCTGTATGAGCTAGGCCACGTTGCTTCTCAAGTATTTCTTCAAGTATCTCTATAGCAAATTAAACCAAAGTGGTCTTTGGAAGGCCAAATGACTCGACTTAGATTAGCATATTTTGGACACATCAACAGGAGGACTGACTCCCTGGAGAAGACACTGTTGCTAGGAAAAGTCCAGGGAAAACGTCCAGACCGGCAGCTAGATGGGTAGAGACCGTAACAACGGTAACGGAAGAACCGTTAGAAAGGTTGCAGATTATGGCAGAGGACGCGACTTTCTGGAGAAAGTAGATCCATGGAGTCGCTATGAGTCGGAAACGACTTGACGACGCATAATAACAATAATAATAATAATAATAATGATAGTCGATGCACAGGGCTTAAGCAACTTTCTCAGAAATGGCCAAAACCCACCCTGGCTTTAGAAAATGGATCCAGATGTTCCTCACAGCCCAGATGTCTTGAGGGACAATTTAATGCTGATTTCTCTTAGATGATGGATCATCAAAAAGTAAAATCAAGTAAAGAGGGCTTACCCCACTCAGTTGATGTATGAAATCTGATTACATAAAGAATCTGTTGCGAATATACTGTAGCTTCCTAAAACACTTGTGTTAGGAAAACAGAATTACCTAGTTAAAACATGCTTTCACCAGAGGGAGGTAAAAGTGAACAAGCGTCAAAAGACAGAAGATGAAACTTCAGAATATGGACTCAGTGAGGAGGAATGCTTCTGTAAGCTTCTTGAGGGCAGGGATGGTGCCTACCTATTTATTGGCCTTCCCAAGCGCTTAGTACAGTGCTCTACAGTAAGCACTCAATAAATACTATTGAATAAGTGCTCAATAAATACCACTGGGCAATTTACTGATTAAACCAACTAACGCTGAGAGGAAAAGAGAGTTCTGATACGAATCAACAGCATGTTCTGAGTTCTACTCTGTGCAAAGCACTATACAAATGCTTAGAAGAGTACAATTGAGTCACTAGGCAGGATTCCTGCCCTCAAGGAGAGTACATTCTACTGTGTGTAGAGCACAAGTACTAGTCACTGTACTAAACGTTAGGGAGAGTACAATATAATCTTATACTCTGTTTCCTTTCCTTTAATTTATTTATTTTAATATCTGCCTCCCCCTCTAGACCACGAGACCCTTGAGAGCAGGGATGGGGTCTTCCAACTGTGTCGGACTCTCCCAAATACAAGAAGCAGCACGGCCTAATGTGAAGAGCCCAGGTCTGGGTTCTCATCCCGGCTCTGCCGCTTGTCTGCTGTGTGACCTTAGACAAGTCATGTCAATTCTCTGGACCTCAGTTCCCTCATCTATAAAATGGGGATTTAGACTGCGAGCCCCACGTGGGACAACCTGATTACCTTGTATCTCCCGCAGCACTTCGAACAGTGCTTGGCACATAGTAAGTGCTGAACAAATATCACAATTATTATTATTATCATTATTAATGAGCTTCCAGTCTAGAGTTATGTAAGAAAGGCTGACCTGGGCTCTCCCATTCAGGCCATCTTTCCATGGGGTGGGATACGGAAAATCCAAGTCCCACAGACCCGGTAGAGAGGAGAACACAGTGTCTTGTGTTTACGACGTCCCATTAGGAGCAAACACAGCCTAGAGGAAAAAGCACCAGCCTGGGAGTCAGGAAACTGTGAGGTGCAATCCCAACTTCACCTCTTGCCCCCTAGGTGACCTTGGTTTAGTCACTTCACTTCTCTGCACCTCAATTCTTTCATCTATATAATGGGGGGTTCAATGCCTGTTCTCCCTACTTATTCATTCATTCAATGGTGTTTAGTGAGGGCTTACTGTGTGCAGAGCACTGTACTAAGCGCTTGGGAGACTACAATATGACAATAAGTGGACAAATTCGCTGCCCATAACGAGCTTGCGGAAGTAGCGGCGTGGCTCAGTGGAAAGAGTCTGGGCTTGTGAGTCAAAGGTTGAGGGTTCTAATCCCGGCTCCACCACTTATCAGCTGTGTAGCTTTGGACAAGTCACTTAAGTTCTCTGTGACTCAGTTGTCTCATCTGTAAAATGGGGGTTAAGACCGTGAGCCCCACGTGGGACAACCTGATTGCCTTGTATCTACCCCAGCACTTAGCACAGTGCTTGGCACATAGTAAGCACTTAACAAACACCGTCATGATTATTATTATTATTACAGTCTAGAAGAGCTTACTTAGAGTAGGGCAGGGACTGAGTCCAACCTGATTATCTTGAATCTACCCCAGAGCTCAGCAGGTAGTAAGCACTCAACAATACCACAATCATTATTCAATTAAATACCGTAATCATTAAATAAATACCTAAATGTGATTTAAACCTTCGCGATGGGAAAGGAATGATTCAGAAAAGCTCGTGTCCTTCCGGGTGCTTCCTTGACGACGGAACCAGAAGAGCAGAAAGTCAAAATGTTGATTCACAGATTGACAGACGGATCTTTAAACAAATTTGTTTTTTGCGGGGAGGGTTGAAGGTGTGGATTCCAGATCCTGCCCATGAAGTCGGCGAGAAGGATGGGAGGAAATAGCAATAATAATAATGATTATGGTACTTGTTAAGCACCTATTATGTGCCAAGCACTATTCTAAGCGCTGGCGTTGATACAAGTTAATCAGGTCAGACACAGTCCCTGCCCACATGAGGCTCACACTCTTAATCTCCATTTTCTAGATGAGGCCCAGAGAAGTGAAGTGACTTACCCGAGGTCACACAGCAGACAAGTGGAGGAGCTGAGAGTAGAACCCAGGTCCTTCTGACTCCCAGGCCCAGGGTCTAGCCACTAGGCCACGCTGCCTTCCCACACTCAGCCCTCAGCAGCTCCAGACCATCTGGTTTCCTGAAGCGAAGTGGCTGTAGGCTATTCCCTGGGAATTGGACCAAGCAAGCGGTGGAGGAAAAGTGAGAGGCAGGAAGAGGCTGCCGTGTCATGAGTGGGGCAGAGCGGGTTTGCCTTAAGGTGGAGTACAGTGAACACACAGCCACCGTGCACCAGTAGAACTAAAAACCCATGGTACGGTGCTCTGCCCACAGCAAGCACCGATAAATACAATGGATCCGTTGATTGATTGACTGACATCGTCAAAACAATAACAATAATGAAATTTTAAGCACTTACTATATACCAAGCGGTGTGCTAAATGATCTCGATCTCATCTATCCGCCAACCTCTCACCCATATCACTGATTCAATTCCTTCAATCGTATTTATTGAGTGCTTACTGTGTGCAGAGACGCATTCCCTGCCCGCAAAGAGTTTTCAGTCCTGTCCCGGCCTGGAACGCCCTCCCTCCTCATATCCAACAGACAGTGATTCACCCCCTCTTTAAAGCCTTATTGAAGGCCCATCTCCTCCAAGAGGCCTTCCCTGACTAAGCTCCGCTTTTCCTCATCTCCCTGACTTGCTCCCTTGCTTCATCCCCCCTCTCAGCCCCACAGAACTTATGTCCATCGCTGTCATTTATTTCTTTCTATTAATGCCTGTCTCCCCCTCTAGACTGTAAGCTCTTTGTGGGCAGGGAATGTCTCTGTTTATTGTTATATTCATTCATTCATTCATTCCATAGTATTTATTGAGCGCTTACTATGTGCAGAGCACTGTACTAAGTGCTTGGAATGTTCAATTTGGCAACAGATAGAGACAATCCCTGCCACTGACGGGCTTACAGTCTAATCGGGGGAGACGGACAGACAGAAACAATAGCAATAAATAGAATCAAGGGGATGGACATCTCATTAACAAAAGAAATGAGGTAATAAAAATATATACAAATGAGCAGACTAGCTCAGTGTTGAGGGGAGGGGAAGAGGGGGAGGAGCAGAGGCTTGTTCTCTCCCAAGCACATAGTACAGTGCTCTGCACAAGGTGAGTGCTCAATAACACATCTGAATGAATGGATGAATGAACTAAGCCCTGGATCTCTCCACATAGTAATTGCTCAATAAACACTATTGATCAATCGAATGATTTACCAGGGTACAGACAAGATAATCAGAATGGACACCGTCGTGGTCTTGCATAAGGCTCATGGTCTAAGGGGGGAAAACAGCAAGTACTGAATCCCATTTTACAGATGAGGAGAATGAGGCCCAGAGAAGTTAAGTGACTTGCCCGAGGTCATGGCAGGTAAGGAGCGGAGCTGAGATTAGAACTCAGGTCTGCTGACAAAATCTGAGTACAATTCTCTGCTTTATCTGGGTTTAAGTCTGGCTGAAGAGAAAAGCCAGGGAAAGAGGAAGGCTTCTCATAGCTCTGAAAGAATTTGTAATAATTAGGGTATTTGTTAAGCACTTACTATATGCTAAATACCTTACTAAGCCCTGAGGTGAATATAAGTTAATTAACCCGGAGGGACACAGTTCCTGCCCCAAATAGAGCTCACAGTTTAAGTTGGAGGGAGAACAGGGATTGAATCCCCCTTTTACTAAAGAGGAAACTGAGGCACAGAGCGTCATAATAACAATAATAATACGGTACTATGTTAAGTGCTTACTACGTAACAGGCACTGTACTAAGCGCTGGGGTGGATACAAGCAAATCGGATTGGACACAGTTCCTGTCCCCCATGAGGCTCACACTCTTCATCCTCATTTTACAGATGAGGGAACTGAGGCACAGAGAAGTGAAGTGCCTTGCCCAAGGTCACACAGCAGCACACAGGGATTAGAACCCAGATCCTCTGACTCCCAGGCCCGTGCTCTTCTTACTAGGCCATGCTGCGTCTCTGCCCTGGAACAAATGGAGGAATTGAGCTCCCTCTATTGTTCCGGAGAAGAGCAATAACCTAAAGTGCTATATTCTACACCCAAATCAATCAATCAATCAATCACCCGCATTTACTGAGCGCCTGACTTTATGCAGACCATTTTACTTAACGCTTGGGAGAGTACAATAGAGTGGAGTTGGTAGCCATGATCCCTGACCGCGAGGCCCTTACAGTCTAGAGGGGGGAACAGACATCAATATGAATAAATCAATCGTAACAATAATCGTGGTATCTGTAAGTGCTTACTCCATGCCGATCGCTTTGCTAAGCGCTGGGGTAAATACAGGATAATCGGGGCGGACACAGTCTAAATACAGGATAATCGGGGTGGACGCAGTCCCTGTCCTGTGTGGGGCCTACAGTCTTAATCCCCATTTTACAGATGAGGGAACTGAGGCACAGAGAAGTGAAGCGACTTCGCTTGGCAGAGGCGGGATTCGAACCTACGTCCTCGGACTCCCAGACCCGCCCTCTTTCCACTAGGCGTCCCTGAGGCATGTATATAAGTGCTGTGGGGATGGGGAGGGGGGTGAATGGCAAATGAATAAACAATAAAGATCCAAGTGCACTGGTGACACGGAGCAGAAAGGGAGCAGGGAAAAAGAAGGTTTAATGGAGGAAGGCCTTTTAATTCGTTCAAAATTCCGTTTTTTTTAAATCGGCTTTTCTTTCCAAGTTTAGTCTTTATAAACCCCAGATATTTATCGTCAATGGGTCTCCATTCCTCTGGAGACTTGCAAAGTGCATTCCGCACTCTTACCAGGGAATTGAATGCAACGCGAATTCAATGAGAGGCAGTGCGGCCCAGTGGATAGAGCGCAGGCCTGGGAGTCACAGGACCTGGGTTCTAATTCAAGCTCCTCCACCGGCTGACTGTGTGGCCTTGGGCAAGTCACTTACTTTTCTGTGCCCCTCAGTTAGTTTAGCTATAAAATAATAATAATAATATTTGTTAAGCGCTTACTATGTGCCGAGCACTGTTCTAAGTGCTGGGGTAGATACAAGGTTATCAGGTTGTCCCACGTGGGGCTCACGGTCTTAGTTCCCAGTTTATAGACGAGGCCACTGAGGCCCAGAGAAGTAAAGTGACTCACCTGAGGTCACACAGCAGACAAGGGGTGGAACGGGGATTAGAACTCAGGTCCTCTGACTCTCAGGCCCGGGTGGGCCATAAGGCATCTAGCAGCAGCCGGCCTCTCCCGGACTTTTTTCCACACGGCGCAGCACAGCAGTGTGGTCTCGTGGCTAGAGCCCAGGCCTGGCAACCAGAACGACCTGGATTCTAATCCCGGCTCTTCTTCTTGTCTGCCGGGTGACTTTGGGCAAGTCCCTTCGCTTCTCTGGGCCTCGGTTCCTTCATCCGGAAAATGGGGATTAATGTTGGTATTTGTTAAGCGCCTACTATGTGCAGAGCACTGTTCTAAGCGCTGGGGGAGATACGAGGTCATCAGGTTGTCCCACGTGAGGCTCACAGTCTTCACCCCCATTTTACAGATGAGGGAACTGAGGCACAGAGAAGTGAAGTGACTTGCTCAAAGTCACACCGCTGACAAGCGGCAGAGCCGGGAATCGAACCCATGACTTCTGACTCCCGAGCCCGGGCTCTTTCCACTGAGCCACACTGCTTCTGTGAGCTCCAAATGGGACTGTGTCCAACTCGATTACCTTGTATCTCCCCCAGCACTCCGTAGAGTGCTCGGCACAAAGTAAGCACTGAACAAACACCGTTAAAAAAAAAAGAGCTGTTCTCCCTCCTACTTGGTCTTGTTATTAATTATTATTATTATTACAGAAGATGCCAAGATCCTTAGCCACTCCTGCACTTCCTCTGAAAGGCTCTCCCTGACCAGATTCCCCCCGCCACGCTTTTTCCGGTAATTCCGCGCCACACCCCCACAGGCCAGGAGCAACAGAGTGGCACGGTGGCTCAGTGGGAACGGCAATCGGGCAACCTCAGCCATTGGTTTACTAGTCAGTCATTCGATCAGTCGATCATATTTATTGAGCGTTTACTGTGTGCAGAGCACTTTACTAATAGCTTATAACAGACATGTTCCCGGCCCACAACGAGCTTACAGTCTAGAAGGGGAAAGAGACATTAAAATAAAGATATGGCAGATACGGACATAAGCGCCGTGGGGCCGGGGGGGGGGGGGAGGTGATGAATAAAGGAAGGAGGTCAGGGTGACGCAGAAGGGAGTGGGAGAAGATCTCTGGACTTGAGTTTCCATCTCTGTGAATTGGGGAGAAAACCCCAGCTCTTCCTTTCTCAGACTGACGAGCCCCCGGTTGGCCCGGAGTCTGTGCCCGACCTGATTATCTTGTATCTACCCCAGTGCTTAGTCCGGTGCTGGGCGCAATGTCACTGCTCTGTTTTACACTCGTCGCGGGAGGGGAACGTGTCTTCCAACCCTGTTGCATTGTCCTCTCCGGAGTATTTAGTACAGAGCTCTGGGCACGGTAAGCGTTCGATAAATACGATGGATGGACGAACGAATATCTCGGGCCAAACAGATCCCCCACCGACTCACTCCCTCGTTCTCCTCCTCCTCTTCCTCCCTGTTCTAGGACGGTTCTTGACCCAGACAAGGCATCTCCTCATGCACGGACTCTTCCTGTCCGATAAACACAGAGCTCTCCGTTCCCCTCAAAACCTTCAGTGGTTACCCTTCTCGAAGCAGCGTGGCCTAGAGGAAAGAGCCTGGGCTGGGAGTCAGAAGGACCTGGGTTCTAATCCCGGCTCTGCCGCCTGCTTGCTGCGCGACCTCGGGCAAGTCACTTCCCTCTCTGGGCCTCAGTCACCTCATCTGGAAAATGGGGATCGAGACTGTGAGCCCCACGAGGGTCCAGGGACTGTGTCCAACCTTATTGGCCTGTATCCACCCCAGCACTTTGTACGACGCCTGGCACAGAGTACGCGCTTAATAAAACCACAATTGTTATTATCATTGTTGCTATCGCCGCACCCAGGAACAACTCCAACTTCAGTGAGTTCCACCAGCTCTCTCCATCTTATCCACCGGCTCCCTTCACCCACTGCTCCACAGCTCACACTCTTAGTGATAATAATAACGATGGTATCTGTTAAGCTCTTACTATGTTCCAAGCACTCTTCTAAACGCTGGGGTGGATACAAGGTATTCAAGTTGTCCCACATGGGGCTCACAGTCTCAATGCCCATTTTATAGATGAGGTAACTGAGCCACAGAGCAGTTAAGTGGCTTGCCCAAGGTTACGCAGCAGACAAGTGGGGGAGCGGGGATTGTAACGCATGTCCTGAGCCCCTTGTTGGGTAGGGACTGTCTCTATCTGTTGCCGGATTGTACTTCCCAAGCGCTTAGTACAATGCTCTGCACACAGTAAGAGCTCAATAAATACGACTGAATGGATGAACTCCCGAGCCCGTGCTCCTTCCACGAAGCCATCCTGCCTCCCACACCCACCTTCCAACTGTAGCCTGCTGTCGAGTCTCTTGCCTACACCCCTTCCTTGGCTGTTTCCCTCGCCCATCTTCCCCTAATCCTCCAGACCACAGCTCTTCCTGCCTTCACAGCCCTCCTAAAAACTCCACCTCCTCCAGGAAGTCTTCCCTGATGAATTCACCACACCCTAATCCTGGCAAACCAACAGCCACCCTTGTCGCTTACGGGTTTTGTCTCTATCTGCGCAACCTATATACATAACATGTTGACAGTACATCCAATTATTTATGCAGAAAATAATTATGGTATTTGTTAAGCGCTTACTATGTGCTAACACTGTTCTAAGCTCTGGGGTAGATACGGGGTAATCAGGTTGAGCCACGTGGGGCTCCCACTTTTTCCCCATTTTCCAAATGAGGTAACTGAGGCACAGAGAAGTTAAGTGACTTGCCCAAGGTCACATGGCAAACAAGTGGCAGAGGCTGGATTATTCATTCAGTAGCATTTATTGAGCGCTTACTACGCGCAGAGCACTGTACTAAGCGCTTGGAATGTACAAATCGGCAACAGATAGGGACAGTCCCTGCCCACTGACGGGCGCACAGTCTAATCGATAATGAAGGCATTTGTTAAGCGCTTACTATGTGCAAAGCACTGTTCTAAGCGCTGGAGAGGATACAAGGTGACCAGGTTGCCCCGTGTGGGGCTCCCAGTCTTAATCCCCAGTTTACAGATGAGGTAACTGAGGCCCAGAGAAGTGAAGTGACTTGCCCCAAGTCACACTGCTGACAAGCGGCTGAGCCGAGATTAGAACCCGTGTCCTCTGAATCCCGAGCACGTGCTTGGCCCACTAAGTCACGCTGCTTCTGGGATAGGTTCTACCAACGGTATGGTAGTGCGCTTCCCCAAGTGTTCGGAACAGTGCTTCACACACAGTGAGTGCTCAGTGAGTATCACTGATAAATTGATTGATATGAGCCTGTTGTGGGCAGCGACTGTCTCTACTTGTTGCTGAATTGTACTTTCCAAGCGTCTAGGACAGTGCACTGCACACAGTAAGCGCTCAGTAAATACGATTGAATGAACGTGCACTATTGTCTGTTGATATTGGTATCGAATTTGTGTCTGCCTGTCTTCCCCATTCGAGGGGAAGCTCCTTGCAGGCCGGGAACATGTCTTCCTTCCTCTGAACTCTCGTAAGTGCTCAGTCCTCTGCTTTGTGCTCAGGAGTCACTCAATAAACTCATTCAATCGTATTTATTTAACGTTTACTGTGTGCAGGATGGATGGATGGATGGATGGATGGGTAGATGGGAGGATGGAATTTCCCCTAGAATGTAAACTTGCTGTGGGCAGGGAAAGTGTCTGTTATAGTATTGTATTGTACTCTCCCAACCGCTTAGTACAGTGCTCTGCAGATGGTAAGTGCTCAATCAATACGATTGACTGACTGGATGGATGATTGGATGGATAGATTTTCCCCTAGACTGTAAGCTTGTTGTGGGCAGGGAATATGTCTCATATTGCTTTACTGTACTCTCCCAAGCACTTAGAACAGTGCTCAGCGCACGGTAAGCGCTCAATAAATACAACTGGATGGATGGATGGATGGATGGATGGATGGATGGATGGATGGATGGATGGACGGATGGATGGACGGATGGACGGAAGGATAAATGGAGAGCACGGGGTTGGGAGTCAGAGGTTGTAATAATAATAATACTAATATAGGTATCTGTTAAGCGCTTACTATGTGCCGAGCACTGTTCTGAGCGCTGGGGTAGACACAAGGGAATCGGGTTGTCCCACGTGGGGCTCACAGTCTCAATCCCCATTTTACAGATGAGGTAACTGAGGCCCAGAGAAGTGAAGTGACTGGCCCAAAGTCACACGGCTGACAAGTGGCCGAGCCGGTATTCGAACCCATGACCTCTGACTCCCAAGCCCGTGCTCTTTCCACTGAGCCACGCTGCTTCTCTGGGTTGTGGGTTCTAATCCCAACTCTGCTACTGATCAGCTGGGTGACTCTGGCCAAGTCACTTCACTTCTCTGGGCCTCAGTACCTCATCTGGAAAATGGGGATTAAGACTGTGAGCCAACCTCATAAGCTGGTATCCACCCCAGCGTTCGGAACAGTGCTCGGCACATAGTAAGCGCTTAAAAAATACCATCATCATCACGATGGATGGCTGGTCGTTTGGGTGGATGGGGGAATGTTTGGAGAAGGGATCCCTTTGATACATTTGCATCTCCTGGTGGCCACTTGGAATTCTTCTTCTCCCGAAAGAGCTGATGCGGCTTCCAAAGGATCTTATCTTCCCCTGGAGTGTAAGGCTTCGCAGTAAGGAAAAGCGATAGCCCTATTACACCCAACATGGGCTAGTGTGGGCTAACACACACTGCTCCATCCTGGCCGCCTTAGAACGGCCGGGAGAGAGGAGGGGAATGTACACGGAGGAGGGAGGAATGAAAACCCAAGTAAAAGGTAGAATCTTAAGCAAGGAGAGGCCGCAGTTAGAGGTCCTCCGTGCCCTCGGGCTACTACTAATCGGTAGACCGGCTACAAGTTGCCCCGAGTCGAGCCAACGATCGAGAGTCGGCCAGAGTTTTCGATGGACTCTGTCGAGAATTGTCGGGGGAATGAAAGGGTCACTGGGGCGAGGATGGGAGCGGGGTTAGGAGCGGGGCAGAGTTAGTTCCAACTGGGGAGTGGGTTAGGGTTTAGGGTTTAGGGGACGGGGTGAGGAGGCAGGCCGTGGCGGGGGGAAAGGGCGAGGGGGGTCTGTCGTTACCGTGGCCCAAAGAACGTCGATGGGGATGTCGATGCTTCGTCGTTAGCTGCTTGATTGCTAAAGATCCGTCCTAATGGCCTATCGGGTCTTCTTCTCCCTCGGTCTCTCTGTGGCTTCAGGGGCAGCCAAGGGCAGCACAAACAGGACGGCTCTCGGAGACGTTCAGCACCCACGTGCTCTGCCCCGATTTCTCCCCTAAGAGAAGCAGCGTGGCTCAGTGGAAAGAGCACGGGCTTTGGAGTCAGAGGTCATGAGTTCAAATCCCGGCTCCGCCACTCGTCAGCTGTGTGACTCTGGGCAAGTCACTTAACTTCTCTGTGCCTCAGTTACCTCCTCTGTAAAATGGGGATTAAGACTGGGAGCCCCATGTGGGACAACCTGATTCCCTTGTGTCTACCCCAGCGATTAGAACAGTGCTCGGCACATAGTAAGCGCATAACAAATACCAACATTATTATTATTATTACCTCCGCCCCCCGGGCGGCCCCCTCAGCACATTCTAGGACTCACGGCCTAGTGGCTAGAGCCCGGTTCTGGGACTCAGAACAACCTGGGTTCTAACCCCGGCTCTGCCACTTGCCTGCCGTGTGACCTTGGTCAAGTCACTTCACTTTCTCTGGTCCTCAGTTACCTCGTCTGTAGAATGGGGATTGAGACTGGGAGCCCCACGCGGGACAGGGGCTGTGTCCAACACGATTTGCTTGGGTCCACCCCAGGGCTGGGTACAGTGCCCGTTACTTAGTAAGCACTTAAAAAATACCACAATCGATGAATTAATTAGGACTCCATTTCCGCCGGCGGATCGATTTCCTGAAGGCGAGAAGCAGCGTGGCTCAGTAGAAAGAGCACGGGCTTGGGAGTCAGAGGTCATGGGTTCGAACCCCGGTTCTGCCACTTGTCGGCTCGGTGACCGTGGGCAAGTCACTTAACTTCTCTGCGCCTCAGTTACCTCATCTGGAAAATGGGGATTAAGACTGGGAGCCTCATGTGGGACAATCTGATGACCCCGTATCTACCCCAGCGCTTAGAATAGCGCTCTGCACACAGTAAGCGCTTAACAAATACCAACATTAGAGAAGCAGCGTGGCTCAGTGGAAAGAGCCTGGGCTTGGGAGTCAGAGGTCATGGGTTCAAATCCCGGCTCAACCCCTTGTCAGCTGTGTGACTATGGGCGAGTCACTTCACTTCTCTGGGCCTCAGTTCCCCCATCTGTAAAATGGGGATGAAGACTGTGAGTCCCACGTGGGACAACCTGATCACCTTGTATCCTCCCCAGAGCTTAGAACAGTGCTCTGCACATAGTAAGCGCTTAACAAATACCAACAGTATTATCAATACTGTATTGTGTTGTAAAAATACAAAACACAAAAATACAACACAACAACAACCTTCCTGCCCACAGTGAGTTTAAAGTCTAAAGATGAGTTTACAACCTAGAGGTGAGCTTGATGGTATTTGTTAAGCCCTTAATACCTGCTAAATGCAATGTTAAATGCTGGGATAGATGTAAGACCATCAGGTCAAATTCAGTCCCTGACTTGCCCGGGATCACACGGCAGGCACGTGGCAAGGAGCCAAAAGAAAATTGAACGTCTCTACTGACCATAAACCAATTCTGTAACAGCAAATGATCTTCCTTTGCCATTTTCATGCTAATAATCACAACTGTGGTATTAGTTAAGTGCTGACTATGTGCTAAGTACCGTACTACAAGCTAGGGTGGATGCAAAATTTTATCAGATTCAATCGTATTTACTGAGCGCTTACTGCGTGCTTACTGTGTAGGACACAGTCTCTATCCCACACTGAGTTCACAGTCTAAGCGGGGAGAGAGAACAGGTAATGAATCCCCATTTTCCACCTGAGGAAATCGAGGCCCAGAGGAGTGAAATGACTCGCCCAGGTCACGCAGCAGAAGAATGGCAGAGCCGGGATTAGAATCCAGGTCTTCGGACTCCCAGGCCCCCGTTCTTTCCACTAAGCCACAGTGCTTTCCACGGTGCTTGACGATACTCATATTGGGTCCCAAACAGAAAATCCGTCCAGGGAGATCCCAGAAGATGAGATTACGTTCAAATTATATTCTCCATTCTTTTGTCACGGAAGAGGGAGGTGACACAGTCCCCTCCGCCCCCCCATATGGCTCTTACCGAGAACTGTCATTCTGATTATCTCGTCCTAACCTCAGTGTTTGGCAAGATGCTTAAAGCTCAGCAAGTGTTTAAAAGAGACCATGCCTAAATACCTTCAATTCTGGGTATCTTTATCACTCAGAAAACAGAGGCACGAGGGAAGAAGCTTAGAGAACAGTCAAAATGCATTAGAGGGGTTGAGAAAGAAAATTGACAGGTAATTAACTATAAGAAACAAATAGCAACAAAAGGGAATATTTGAATAATATAGGGAAGTGGAGGTGCCAAGTAAGCCGATAAAATCTTTAGAATCTGATCGATCGGTCAATCAATCAGTTGTACTTATTGAGGTCTTCAGTGTTCTTTCACTTCTCTTTTCTCTCTGTGAGAATCTCTCATGCGGGAATTTCTGTTATTCATTCAATAGTATTTATTGAGCGCTTACTATGTGCGGAGCACTGTACTGAGCGCTTGGAATGGACAAATCAGTAACAGACAGAGACAGTCCCTGTCCTTTGACGGGCTTACAGTCTTTTACAAAGGGGACTCGAGGAGAGCAGTTTCCCCAGTTACACAGGGGCTAGTTTCTTGCCAAACTCTGTCAAACAATGGTATTTATTGAGCACTTACGGTGTGCAGAGCACTGTACTAAGCACTTGGAAGAGTACAGCATAACAGAGTCGGTAGGCACGTCCCCGTCCACGGAGAGCTTTCAGTCTCAAGGGCAATTTAAAGGCAAACTCACGGACTTTCCTACGTAAAGGAGAACTCCAGCTTTTCTTCCCACACCTCATCCCACCACGCTCGCATCGACGGAAAGACGTTTGGAATAATCAATCAATTCATTCGTTCAATCCTATTTATTGAGCGCTTACCGTGTGTGGGAAAGTACAATTCGGCAACGAATAGAGACCATCCCTACGCAACAACGGGCTGACAGTCTTGAGCGATATTTATTGAACACTCAAGTGTGTGCAGAGTATTGTGCTAAACACTTGGGAGAACACGCTCATAATGGAGTAGGTAAACGTGTTCCCTCCTTGAGGAATGTACATTTCACAGTACGCTACCAATGGTCCAGCAAAAGCATGTAAGGAAATCGCACTTGAGGTAAATTTTTGGTGACTGCTTTCATTTTTGATGAAAGGAAAGGAAAGGAGTGTGATCTAAGCAGCACTGCTTAATGGAAAGAGCTCGGGCTTAGGAGTCAGAGGTCGTGGGTTCTAATCCGGCTCCGTTGCTTGTCAGTTGTGTGACTTTGGAGCAGTCACTGAACTTCTCTGTGCCTCAGTTACCTCATCTGTAATCACGTGGGACAAGCTGATTACCTTGGGTCTACTCCAGCGCTTAGAGCGGTGCTTGGCACATAGTAAGCACTTAACCAATACCATCGATACTATTATCATTAGTGTGGAAAGATCACACTCTTGGGAGCCAGAAGACCTGCTTTCTAGTCCCGGTTCTCTGACATTTTTTTTTATAAGGTACTTGTTATGCGTTTACTATGTGCAGGGCCCTGTACTAAGCACCGGGTAGAGCCAACGAAATCAGGTTGGACATGGTCCCCGGCCCACGTGGGGCTTGTAGTCTTAATCTCCATTTGACAGAAGGGGGAACTGAGGCCCAGAGAAGTGAAGTGACTTGCCCGAGGTCACACAGCTGACAAAAGTAACAATCATGCTGGTATTTGTTAAGCACTTACTATGTGCGAAGCACTGTTCTAGTGCCATTAGTAGTGATAACGGTAGTGCCAGTAATCGTAGTAGTAATAATAATGCTGGTAGTTGTTAAGCACCTACTATGTGCAAAGCACTGTTCTAGTACCAGTAGTAGTAACAGTAGTAGTAACAGTAATCGTAGCGGTAGTAGTAATAATAATAATAATAATAATAGTAACAATTTGTTAAGCATTTACTATGTGCCAAGCACTGTTCTAAGCACGGGGGTGGATTCAAGGTGATCAGGTTGTCCCACCCGGGGCTCACAGCCTTAATCCCCATTTTACAGATGAGGTAACTGAGGCAAAGAGAAGCTAAGTGACTTGCCCAAGGTCGCACAGCTCATAAGTGGTGGAGTCAGGATTAGAACCCACGACCTCTGACTCCCAAGCCCTGGCTCTTTCCACTGAGCCACGCTGCTTCTAGTAGTCATAGTAGCAGCACCAGTAGCAGTAGTAGCGATAGTAGTAATAATAATCATAATAATGTCGGTATTTGTTAAGCGCTTACTCTGTGCCGAGCACTGTTCTAAGCGCTGGGGGAGATGCAGGGTCATCGGGTTGTCCCACGTGGGGCTCACGGTCTTCATCCCCATTTACAGATGAGGTCACTGAGGCACTGAGAAGTGGCGTTCTGGGCCTGTCACTCCCCTTCTTAAACCCCTCCAGTGGTCGCCCATCGACCTCCGCTCCAAACAGAAACTCCTCACTCTAGGCTTCGAGGCTCTCCGTCCCCTCGCCCCTTCCTACCTCTCCTCCCTTCTCTCTCTCCACCGCCCACCCCGCACGCTCCGCTCCTCCGCCGCCCACCTCCTCGCCGTCCCCCGGTCTCGCCCGTCCCGCCGTCGACCTCCCGCGGTCCCGGAACGCCCTCCCTCCTCACCTCCGCCAGACTCATTCTCTTCCCCTCTTCAAAACCCTACTTAAAGCTCACCTCCTCCGAGAGGCCTTCCCACACCGAGCTCCCCCCTTTTTCCCTCTGCTCCCTCTACCCCCCCCTTCACCTCTCCGCAGCTAAACCCTCTTCTCCCCCCTTTCCCTCTCCCGTCCCACCCCCTCAGCACTCGTCCGCTCGACTGTATAGATGTTCGCCACCCTATTTATTTTGTTCAATGAGATGTACATCACCCTGATTCCATTTAGTGTGGCTCAGTGAAAAGAGCCCGGGCTTCGGAATCAGAGGTCATGGGTTCGACTCCCGGCTCTGCCACTTGTCAGCTGTGTGACTATGGGCGAGTCGCTTCACTTCTCTGTGCCTCAGTTACCTCATCTGTAAAATGGGGATTATCTGTGAGCCTCACGTGGGACAAACTGATGACCCTGTATCTGCCCCAGCGCTTAGAACGGTGCTCTGCACATAGTGAGGGCTTAACCAATACCAACATTATTACGTGCCATTGTTTTTACGAGACGTTCTTCCCCTCGACTCTATTTATCGCCATCGTCCTCGTCTGTCCGTCTCCCCCGATTAGACCGTGCGCCCGCCAGAGGGCGGGGACTGTCTCTACCCGTTGCCGACTTGTCCATTCCAAGCGCTTAGTACAGTGCTCTGCACATAGTGAGCGCTCAATAAATACTATTGAATGAATGAATGAAAGTGACTTGCCCCAAATCACACAGCTGACAGGTGGCGGAGCCGGGATTAGAACTCATGACCTCTGACTCCCAAGCCCGGGCTCTTTCCACTGAGCCACGTTAGTAGCATTAATACCAGTAGTAGTTGTAATACCAGTAGTAGTAGTAATATTAGTAGGGACAGTAGGAGTATTAGAAGAAGTACTAGCAGTTCACAACACAACACAATAAGGGACGCAACCTTTTCCGGGTACGCAACATGGTTGGGACTGTGGGTTCTTCCTTGGCCTTTATGTCCACACACACACACACCCCTAACTGAACTTGACCAATAACGGCGTCTTCTATTAGAGAAGCGGCGTGGCTCAGTGGAGAGAGCCCGGGCTGAGGAGTCAGAGGTCATGGGTTCTAATTCCGGCTCTGCCACCTGTCAGCTGTGTGACCTTGGGCCAGTCGCTTCACTTCTCGGTGCCTCGTCTGTAAAATGGGGATTGACACTGCGAGCCCCACGTGGGACAACCTGATTACTTTGTATCCCCCCCAGCGCTTTGAACGGTGCTCGGCACATAGTAAGCGCTTAACAAATACCAACATTATTATGATTATTCCAAAGTCGTCCTGCATACGGTACGTAGGCATGTGTGTGCAGATATGTGTACAGCTATATAAGCAATCATTTGATCGATGGCATTCATTGAGCGCTTACTGTGTGCAGAGCACTGTACTGAGCACTTGAAGGAGTAGAGTAGCAAAGGGTAGGTCTAGACCGTGACGGGAAGACCGACATTGAACTAAATTACAGATTAAAGTGTACATTTAGTCCTGGGGCTGGGCGGGGGAGAATATCAAAGGGCTTAAGGGGATGAGACCCAAATGCATAGCCGATAATATATAAAATCACAATAACATCGGGGATAACATATAATCATAGCCTGTACACACGTATCCAAGCTCTACTATTGATTGGATATAGGGCTTATTCATTCAATCGTATTTACTGAGCGCTTACTGGGTGCAGAGCACTGTCCTTTATTGCCATCGTTCTTGTCCGCCCGTCTCCCCCGATTAGACTGTGCGCCCGTCAAAGGGCAGGGACCGTCTCTATCTGTTGCCGATTTGTCCATTCCAAGCGCTTAGTACAGTGCTCTGCACGTAGTAAGCGCTCAATAAATACTATTGAATGAATGAACGAATGTCCTAAACACATAGGAAGCATAAAGGAGCAACCCATGCCTTGTCCACAAGGTGTTTACACTCTAAGGAGAGAGCAATCGTAGGTTTCCGTAGCAACGGCTTCCTTCGGTCACTCACTTCCAGCCCGAGGGTTCCGGGAAACCCCTGGTTCCCAGAGGGCTGGTGGCCATATTGGTAAATCAAGGAACGATAGGAGAATCGGTAAGTCGTCAGCGTGGCTCAGTGGAAAGAGCCTGGGCTTCGGAGTCAGAGGTCATGAATTGGACTCCAGGCTCTGCCACTTGTCAGCTGTGTGACTGTGGGCAAGTCGCTTCACTTCTCTGTGCCTCAGTTCCCTCATCTGTAAAATGGGGATTAACTGTGAGCCTCACGTGGGACGACCTGATTACGCCGTATCTATCCCAGCGCTTAGAACAGTGCTCTGCACATAGTAAGCGCTTAACAAATACCAACATTATTATTATTTGGGCCAATCGGGGGACATTTCCAAGACAGCCAGCTCCCGGGCTTGCTCCTCTCCATCAATCACATTTAATTCTGTTGCATCGACCTCTCCCCAGCACTTAGTTCAGTGCTCTGCACGTAGTAAGCGCTCAGGAAATACCGTTGATCGATTGAGCTCTTACGGCGTGCAGAGCAAGCAGTCAATCAGTTGTATTTATCGAGTGCTTACTCTGTGGAGAACACTATGTTAAGCGCCTGGGAGAGGACGAAATAATTGAGTTGGAAGATAGGTTCCCTGCCCATAATGAGGTCTGGACGCCTCCTCCTAGCTGTAATATTTGCTGCTAGATTGTGAGTTCTCTAGGGGTAGGGATCTTGCCAATTCATTCTAAATTTACCGGACCTTTATTGGACACAGTAGGTGCTCAATCAATAGCAATCACGATAATAACAATAATAATGACATTTATTAAACACTGACTGAGCCAAGCACCCTACTAAGAGCTGGGGTTAGATAAAAGGAAATTCATTCATTCATTCATTGAGCCCTTACCGTGTGCAGAGCACCGTACTAAGCGCTTGGAAAGAACAGTTCGACAACAAATAGAGACAATCCCTACCCAACAGTGGGTTCACAGTCCAGAAATCACACCTGTGAATCACAATGTGAGACAGAAAAAACCAGACGCCTCATCGCCACTTTACAGATGAGGAGAAAGGGGCCTAGAGAGGTTAAGTGACTGACTCAAGGTCACACGGCCAAGCCAGGACTAGAACCAGGTGTCCTGACTCCCGGTTCTATGCCGTTTCTTAGGCCACGCTGCCTCCCCGGTCAATCCAACTGACTGGCTGTCTCAGATCTGGGCTTCTCCAAACAAAGCCTGCTGAATTTCTATTCAAGATCCGAGTTATAATAATAATAATGTCGGCATTTGTTAAGCGCTTGCTATGTGCAGAGCACCGTTCTAAGCGCTGGGGGAGATACGGGGTCATCGGGTCGTCCCACGTGAGGCTCACAGTCTTCATCCCCATTTGACAGATGAGGGAACTGAGGCACAGAGAAGTTAAAGTGACTTGCCCACAGTCACACAGCTGACAAGTGTCCATACCCTAAATAAATAGCCACCACCTCCAAATCTTACAAACTTATTCATTCATTCATTGATTCATAAATACAGTTGAATGAATGAATAAATAAGTTTGTAAGATTCGGAGGTGGTGGCTATTCATTTAACCAGATTCACCTGCTCCCTTTTCACGCAAGTCACCGGTTTGATCGGCAAGATGGTAATCCGATTTCCCGTAAGGCCTGTCGACGAGCTCTCAAACGGGCCCTTATCAATATAGAGATGAATTCGACACAACGTGAAGAGAATGAGGGACAACAGGATTCCCAAATATCCACGGTGCGGAGAGCTGAAATTGGGAAGCCGAAAGCAAGGAGGGCAGGGGGAGCGTTTTAAGGACCCGGTAGAACAAAGCCTTAGAAGACGCTCCATAATAATGTTGGTATTTGTTAAGCGCTTACTATGTGCAGAGCACTGTTCTAAGCGCTGGGGGAGATACAGGGTCATCAGGTCGTCCCACGTGAGGCTCATAGTCTTCATCCTCATTTTACAGATGAGGTAACTGAGGCACAGAGAAGTTGAGCGACTTGCCCACAGTCACCCAGCTGACAAGCGGGGGAGCCGGGATTAGAACCCATGACCTCTGACTCCCAAGCCCGGGCTCTTGCCACACTGAGCCACGCTGCTTCTCCCCCACCTGAACCCTGGCTGAAGATCAACCAGCGCGGCGTAGTGCAGTCAGTCAGTCAGTCGTATTTATTGAGAGCTTACTTTGTGCAGAGAACTATACTAAGCGCTTGGGAGAGTTCAACAGAATAATAAACAGAACATTCCCCGCCCGCAACAAGCTGACAATCTAGAGCCGGAGAAACCGACATTAAAAGAAATCAATCAACGAGAGATATGGACATAAGGGCTTTCGGGCTGGGATGGGGGGAGGAATAAAGGGGGCAAGTCAGGGCTCCTCTCTCCCCCTTAGACTGTGAACCCCGGATTCATTCAATAGTATTTATTGAGCGCTTACTATGTGCAGAGCACTGTACTGAGCGCTTGGAATGTACAAATCGGTAACAGATAGGGACGGTCCCTGCCCTTTGACGGGCTTACGGTCTAATCGGGGGAACTGGACAGACAAGAACGATGGCAATAAATAGATGGGAGAGAAGGCCTGTGTTCGAAGCAGCACGGCTCAGTGGAAAGAGCACGGGCTTGGGAGTCAGAGGTCATGGGTTCGAATCTCGGCTCCACCGCTTGTCAGCTGTGTGACTGTGGGCAAGTCACTTCACTTCTCTGGGCCTCAGTGACCTCATCTGTAAAATGGGGATGAAGACTGTGAACCTCACGTGGGACAACCTGATGACCCTGTATCTACCCCAGCGCTTAGAACGGTGCTCTGCACATAGTAAGCGCTTAACAAATACAACATTATTATTATTATTATTATTATTATCTACCCCTGCAATTAGTACAGTCCTTGGCACAGAGTAAGCACTTAACAAACTCCACACTTATGATTATTCTGACTCCCAGGCTCGTGCTCTCTCCACTAAGTCAAGTGAGCCCCATGTCCAGCTCGGACCTACCCCTGTGCTTAGAACAGAACTTGATACATAGTAAGCGCTTAACAAATAACATCATCGTCATCATTATTATCATTATCTCTTGTCCAGTCTATCCTGGCCCATCACCCGAACTTTAGATTATCTCAAGGTCGGTGTCTACAAGATAGCAACTCCCTCTCCTGTTACCCAGATGAGGTAAAGATACGTGGTTTCACCTCCTTGGGGAAATCATTTTACTTTCAGGGCAGCCTCGTCAAACCAATTCATTAGTCGCACTTAGTTTTTTAACGAGGATGAAGCCGTAAAGTTCTGGTGGTTAGCTGGAAGTTCTCATTTCAGGTCGGCAAAATCCGCAGACGAGCCCCCGAAAAAGTGTCCCCTGGAGGCTCTAGACGCTTACTCTCCTTCCACTTTCTGACTCTCATCTCGGGTCCTGGAAGTGGTAGAGAGTCCCTTCTTCGTCTCTGCTCCTGGAAGTTGTTGAGAGTCTCTTCTTCGTCTCTGCCCCTGGATGTTGTTGGGCGTCTCTTTCTTGTCTCTGCTCCTGGAAGCGGTTGGGCGTCTCTTCCTTGTCTCTGCTCCTGGAAGCGGTTGAGAGTCTCTTCTTCGTCTCTGCTCCTGGAAGTTGTTGGGCGTCTCTTCCTTGTCTCTGCTCCTGGAAGTGCTTGAGAGTCTCTTCCTTGTCTCTGCTCCTGGAAGTGGTTGGGCATCTCTTCCTTGTCTCTGCTTCTGGAAGTGATTGACGGTCTCCTCCTTGTCTCTGCTTCTGGAAGTTGTCGAAAGTCTCCTCCTTGTCTCTGCTCCTGGAAGTGGTTGAGAGTCTCTTCCTTGTCTCTGCTTCTGGAAGTGGTTGAGAGTGTCTTCCTTATTTCTCTTCCTGGAAGAGGTTGAGAGTCTCTTCCTTGTCTCTGCTTCTGGAAGTGGTTGAGAGTCTCTTCCTTGTCTCTGCTTCTGGAAGCGGTTGAGAGTCTCTTCCTTATTTCTCTTCCTGGAAGTGGTTGAGAGTCTCTTCCTTGTCTCTGCTTCTGGAAGTGGTTGAGAGTCTCTTCCTTATTTCTCTTCCTGGAAGAGGTTGAGAGTCTCTTCCTTGTCTCTGCTTCTGGAAGTGGTTGAGTGTCTCTTCCTTGTCTCTGCTTCTGGAAGTGGTTGACAGTCTCTTCCTTGTTTCTCTTCCTGGAAGTGGTTGAGCGTCTCTTCCTCATCCCTGCTTCTGTAAGTTGTTGAGCATTTCTTCCTTGTTTCTATTCCTGGAAGATGTTGAGCATCTCTTCCTTGTCTCTGCTCCTGCAAGTGATTGAGAATCTCCTCCTTGTCTCTTGTGAAGGATTCCTTCCCTCCGGACTGCAAGCTCCTTGTGGTCAGCGAACACGTCTACTGACTCTGTTGCGTTGTACTCTCCTAAGCGCTTAGAACAGTGCTCTGTCCAGTGCTCAATAAATATGATTGATTGACTATACATTATTAATTATTTGTCCCCCTCTAGACTGGTAGCTCATCGTGGGCAGGGAATAGCTCCGGTTGTCACTGTATTGTCCTCTCCCAAGGGCTTAGTATAGTGTTTTGCACCGAGTAAGCGCTCAGTAAATACAGTTGAGTTGAATTGAATTGGGCAGGGAACGTGCCTAGCAACTATGCTATATTGTACTCTCCCATGCGCTTAGTAATAACAACGTTGGTATTTGTTAAGCGCTTACTATGTGCCGAGCACTGTTCTAAGCGCTGGGGTAGACACGGGGGAATCAGGTTGTCCCACGTGGGGCTCACGGTCTTCATCCCCATTTTACAGATGAGGGAAGTGAGGCACCGAGAAGTGAAGTGACTCGCCCACAGTCGCACAGCTGACGAGCGGCGGGTCCGGGATTCGAACCCACGACCTCTGACTCCAAAGCCCGTGCTCTTTCCGCTGAGCCACGCTGCACAGTTCTCTGCCCACAGTAAGCGCTCAATATACGATTGATTGATTGACTGACTGACTGATTGATTAAGCCCTCTATAACTTCTCAGCAGTCACACCATCTCTGAGATTGGGAAGCAACGTGGCTCAGTGGCAAGAGCCCAGACTGGGGAGTCAGAGGTCGTGGGTTCTACTCCCGGCTCCGCCGCCTGTCAGCCGTGTGACTTGGGGCAAGTCACTTCACTTCTCCGTAGCTCAGTTCCCTCATCTGTAAAACGGGGATGATGACCGTGAGCCCCACGTGGGACAGACCCATTACCTTGTATCTACCTCAGTGCTTAGAACAGTGCTTGGCACATAATAAGCACTTAACAAATACCATCATTATTATTATGGGTCACCAAATGATCGCTGGGTCCGCCTCCTGTTGAAACTAAAGGAAAGCTTGAGGGACTTCGATTTATTTGTCACCTTCACAGTTCCCTTCCTTACTCTTAACAATAAATACATCCCAATTTCCTAGGATAATATGGTTAACTGAGTTTCTAGGAATAAATGGTTTGGATAAATGTTATAATAAATAGTTGTTTTGCCCTCTGGAGGAAAAACTGCTCTTGCTCAGAGTCCATAAGATGCATAATTTAAAATGTTTTATTCTCTTAAGTTTAACACCGCCGTAACTCAGACGAAGATGTAGAAATCTTTTTTCAACCCCGTCCTTTATGAAGTCACCCGATCCGTTTCTGGTCTACAGCACAATGCGGGGCGAATGTTATTATATTTGTCAAGCATAAAGGTTGAATGATAATGACGGAATGCGTTACAGGCTTACTATTGGCCGAGGCCCGGTCGAAGCGCTGGGGTAGAAAGAAGATAAGCAGATTGGACGCGATCTCCCGTCCCACCCGGGACTCCCAGTACAAAATCTGGGGCGATCAGGTTTGGAATCCCCATTTCACAAGTAAGAAACCGAAGGCCCGGGAGGCTAAAATGACTTGGCCAAGGTCACGGAGTGGCAGGGCCGGGATGAGAACCGGGGGTTCTGACTCCCCGTCCCAAGCTCTTTCCATCAAGTCCTGCTACACCGGGAGAGGGCTGGGAATGGCATTCTTTCCCAGTGCTCAGTACCGTGTTCTGTTAAGCGCTTAGGACGGTGCTTTGCACACCGTAAGCGCTCAATGAATACGACTGAATGAACAAACGGTGTAAGCAGTTCCTAAATTCTATCAGTACTACGACTGGTACTGTGTTGACACCTAGGAAGAGGCACGGCTAAGTGGAAAGAGCCCGGGCTTGGGCGTCAGAGGATCTGGGTTCTAATCCCGGCTCCGCCGCTTGTCCGCTGTGCGATCTTGGGCAAGCCACTTAACTTCTCTGTGCCTCAGTTACCTCATCTGCAAAATGGAGATTAAGACTCCACGTGGGACAACCTGATGTCCCGATATCTATCCCGGCGCTTAGAACAGTGCTCGGCACATAGTAAGCGCTTAGCGAAGACCATCATTAGTATTATTATTATTACTGCTACAGTTAGATTAGGAGAACAATTAAAAATAGCAGACCGTCTCGGACTTGCTAGCTCTCACCTCTAACCAAGACAGATAGATTTAGGCTGCTGAGGCTGCTTTTTTTTTTTTTTCAATTTCAGTCTGTTCCGTGTACCCATTGTGCTCTGATGTATTTCACTCTTGACTGGATACAGTGAGATTGCTAATCAGGATTACTTGATTCAGTCAACACTGATTTCAATAAAAAGACAAAAAAATTATCATAAATATAGAGAAAGCGCTGGCGGCAGTGACAGGTGATTAAAATCTCATTCACTTGGAATCAGCCTGATTCATGGGAGTGGAATAGAAGAAGTCTTAGTACGATCGGCTGAGGAGGATTCCTATCTCGCCGGCTGTCCGTCTCTCCCCGTTGCGTATGCGCGCACAAATTGGTTCCGTGTTTTTTCACGAACGACAAATCATGTTGAGGGTTTGGGGCCCCCTGGGTTGGGGAAGCCACATGAGCCTAACGGAAAGACCCCGGGAAGTCAGAGGATGCGGGTTCTAATCTCCGCTCCACCACCCGCCCGCTGTGGGGCTTTGGGCAAGTCAGAGAAGCCGCGGGGCTCAGCGGAAAGAGCCCGGGCTTGGGAGTCAGAGGTCGTGGGTTCTAATCTCGGCTCCGCCGCTTGTCGGCTGTGTGACTCTGGGCAAAGTCACAACTTCTCTGTGCCTCAGTTACCTCATCTGTAAAATGGGGATTAAAACTGGGAGCCCCGCGTGGGATAACCCGATTACCTTGTATCCCCCCAGTGCTTTGCACATAGTAAGTGCTTAACAAATACCGTCATCATCATCAAGTGGCGCGACTTCTCTGTGCCTCAGTTTCCTCACTTGTAAAATGGGGGTTGAGTGCTTGGCCTTCCTCTTCCTTAGACTAACAAGCCCATGGGGGACAGGGACCGGGTTTGATCTGACCATCCTGTACCTACCCCGGTGCTTAGTAGGGAAGAAGCGTGGTACAAGAAGCGGCGTGGCCTAGTGGATAGAGCCCGGGCCTGGGAGTCAGAAGGTCAAGCGTTCTAATCCCGACTCCGCCGGATGTCTGCTGTGTCACCTTGGGCAGGTCACTTCTCTGAGCCTCGGTTACCTCATCTGAAAAACGGATCGGGGACCGTGTCCGACCCGACATGCTTGTATCCACCCTAGCGATTAATAAAGTGCCTGGCACATAGTGTGTACCGGACAGATACCGCTATCATCATAAGTGCCTAACAAGTACCGAAGCTCATTTTACTAGTACCACCTGAAGAAGAATCTCTTCTATTAACTCTTGGAAAAAGAGGAGACTCGGGCTGCAGCATACTAATTTTCTCAACAGGAATAAGCGAACCAACTTGAATTATTCCGAATGGACGGAAATCAAGGGCCAGGCTAATCTTCCATTTTAAATGAAAAAATGAGACTACCCGACAAATAATGACACTTTTACCCCTTGATCAATATGAAGTTCTTTACAAATGAAACAGATGACATTATACTCTGAGCACCAGACTAAAATGTTGCAAAATGACTTTTAATTAGTAAAGGAAAAGAGCGCCTTTAAAATGCACAGGAATCTTTCAATCTCTGTGGCATTCAGCTTGAAATTTAGCCTGTGAGAGGACTGGGTGGCAGTTTTGAACCTGGAACTTGGCTCTGAACTCTTGGGAATTCAAATCTTCACAGGAGTAGCAGAGGTCCAAAGAAACAAATGATGCAATTCCAATCCTTGCTAACGCTTCTCAGGTTCTATTCAATACACAGTGAAGGGGTCATGGGGTAACGGTCTAATTTAATCAATCCATAGTATTTATTATTACTAATAATAACAATAATGTTGGCATTTGTTAAGCGCTTACTATGTGCCGAGCACTGTTCTAAGCGCTGGGGGAGATACGGGGTGATCGGGTCGTCCCACGTGAGGCTCACAGTTAATCCCCATTTGACAGATGAGAGAACTGAGGCCCAGAGAAGTGAAGTGACTCGCCCACAGTCACACAGCGGACGAGTGGCAGAGCCGGGAGTCGAACTCATGACCTCTGACTCTGAACCCCAGGTTCTTTTCCACTGAGCCACGCTGCTTCCCCATTATTATTATTATTGTTACTATTAATAACAATAATAATACTTTTAATAATAATCTTGGTAACTGTGGCATTTGGTAAGCGCTTACTTTGTTGCCGGACACTGTGCTAAGCGCTGGGGTAGATGCAAGGTAATCAGGTTGGATGTAGTCCCCGTCCCACGTGGGGCTCACCGCCTTCATCCCCATTTTACCGATGAAGTAACTGAGGCCCACAGAAGTGAAGTGACTTGCCCAAGGTCCGGCAGCAGACAAGTAGCAGAGCCGGGATTAGAACCCAGATCCTTCTGACTCCCAGGCCCGGGGTCTGGCCACCAGGTCACCCATCCTTCTCCAGCATGCTATAGTAAGCGCCATTTAAGTGTTATTTATTGAGCGGTTGCTATGTGCAGGGTACTGTATTAACTGCTTGGAAAAGTACAATAAAACATAGTAGACGTGATCCCTGCCCACAAGGAACTTAGAGTGGACAGCGGGAGAAGACACTTCCAAATAAATTACAGATAAAGGAATTTACCACGTTCAAACTCCCCAGTTTGAACGTGAGGTTCCCGAAGGTAGGGGCTAGATTGCCAATTGTAATGTTGGTATTTGTTAAGCGCTTACTATGTGCACAGCACTGTTCTAAGCGCTGGGGGAGAGACAGGGTCATCAGGTTGTCCCACGTGAGACTCGCAGTTAATCCCCATTTTACAGATGAGGTAAGTGAGGCACCGAGAAGTTAAGTGACTTGCCCACAGTCACACAGCTGCGTGCTCTGTTGGCAGAAACTGCGTGTTCTCCTTCTGTTGTTCTTTGCCAGTACGGTGCACTGCTCTCAATAGGTGCTCAATAAATGCCTTTGAATGATTGAGGGAGTGGTTATGGCACGTTATGATAATGGTACTTGTCAAGGGCTTACTATGTGCCAAGCACTGTTCTGAGCGCTGCACAAATACAAGTTAGAGAGGTTGGACGCAGTCCCTGTCCCACATGTGGCTCACAGTCTCAATCCTCATTGTGCAGAAGAGGAAACTGAGGCCCAGAGAAGTGAAGTGACTTGACCCAGGTCACACAGCAGACAGGTGGCAGAGCTGGAATAAGAATCCAGTTCCTTCTGACTCCCAGACCTGGGCTCTGTCCACTAAGTCGTGCTGCTTAATGTATGGTGGGCCCTGTCCCGAGCGCTAAGGTAACAATAATGATAATAATAATAATGATGACGACGATGGTATTTGTTAAGCACTTACTATGTGCAAAGCACTGTTCTAAGCGCTGGGGGAGTATACAAGGTAATCGGGTTGTCCCATTTGGGGATCGCAGTCTTAATCAGCTGTGTGACTGCGGGCAAGTCACTTCACTTCTCTGGGCCTCAGTTCCCTCATCTGTAAAATGGGGATGAAGACTGTGAGCCTCACGTGGGACAACCTCATTCCCCTGTATCTCCCCCAGCGCTTAGAACGGTGCTCTGCATGTAGTAAGCGCTTAACAAATACCTACATTATTATTATTATTATTATTAATCCCCATTTTACAGCTGAGGGAGCTGAGACACAGAGAAGTGGAGCTGAGACACAGAGAAGTGGAGCTGAGACACAGAGAAGTGAAGTGACTTGCCCAAAGTCACACGGCTGAGAAGTGGCGGAGCCAGGATTAGAACCCATGACCTCGGACTCCCAAGCCCGGGCTCTTTCTACCGAGCCACGCTGCTTCTCTATAGATGAACATGACAGATCACCACTTGTTTAACCCTAACCCTCAGACACCCCTTTCTCTATCAATCAGTGGTTTTTATTGAGCGACACTGTGTACGGAGCCCTGAACTAAGCACTTGGAAGAGTACAGCATGACAGCCTTGGTAGAGACAATCCCTGCTCACTCCTCCCTAGGCGAAAGAGTCCCCCCAAAACCGTAAAAGAGGGGGGCTCGGGCTTTCTGGATTTTAATAATAATAATGTTGGGATTTGTTAAGCGCTTACTATGTGCAGAGCACTGTTCTAAGCCCTGGGGTAGATACAGGGTGATCAGGTTGTCCCACGTGGGGCTAATAGTTTTATTCCCCATTTTACAGATGAGGTAACTGAGGCACAGAAAAGTTAAGTGAATTGCCCACAGTCACACGGCTGAGAAGTGGCAGAGACGGGATTCGAACCCACGACGTCTGACTCCCAAGCCCAGGCAGGCTCTTTCCACTGAACCCCGCTGCATTTTACGATAACAAGGGTGATGTTAAATACGTACTGAGGCCCTGGGGTATTCATTCATTCATTCAATAGCATTTATTGAGCGCTTACTATGTGCAGAGCACTGCACTAAGCGCTTGGAATGTACAAGTCGGCGACAGATCGGCGACAGAGATACAGGATGATTCTACTGGACACAGACCCTGTCTCAAATGGGGCTCACAACATATTTTATCCCATAATTAAATACAGTCTATTTAAATGCATATTTATATATATGTTTAATACATATTTAAATATAGCATATTTAAATGAGGAAACTAAGGCTCGCAGAGGTCACGTAGGTTGTCACAGGTCATGCGGGCTACGAAGTCAGTCGTACCTATTGAGTCGTACTTGTTGAGTACAGAGCACTGTACTAAGCGTTTGGAGAGTACAACGCAGCAATAAAGAGAGACCACCCCTGCCCACAACAGGCTTACAGTCTAGAGGGGGGGAGACGGATAACAAAATAAATAAACAGGCATCAATAAGAAAGAAATAGAATCATACATATATACATAAGTGCTGTGTGGCGGGGAGAGCGGGGGAAGAGAAAAGGGAGCGAGTCGAGGTGATGCGGAAGGGAGGGGGAGCCGAGGAAAAGGGGGCTTCGTCTGGGAAGGCCTCTTGGAGGAGGCGTTCCAAGGCTTTGAAGGGAGGAAGAGTGATTGGCGGAACTGAGCGGAAGGGAGTGCTAACTAGGGCGCGGAGCACCGTACCGAGCGCTTGGGAGAGACACATTTCCTGCCCACAGAGAATTTACAGGCAGGAGGAGGAGACAGGCGATCGTATAAATAAATAAATGACAGATACGGACATAAGTGCTCTTGGGCTGGGATGGGGGAAGAATAAAGGGAGCAAGTCAGGACGACGCAGAAGGGAGCGGGAGAAAAGGAAAGGTGGGGCTTAGTCAGGGAAGGCCTCTTGGAAGAGGAGACGGGCCTTCAGTAAGGCTTTGAAGCTGGAAGAGACTCAATGTCAGATCGGGATTTACATGGCTTTGTGAAAAGGGAATTTATTAAATAGAGAAATTAAACAAGATTAACTACAACATCCAGAACTTGATCTAATCTGGGCTTCAGACCTTATGAATACCAACTTAATTTAATCAGTCAACCAGTCAGCAGTCTTTATTGAGCTCTTACTAAGTGTGGAGCACTAAACTAAGCATTTGGGAGAGTACGGTGCAACAGAGTTGGCAAATATACTCCCCACCCACACAGCAAATTACAAGAAAAATTACTTCCTTAATAATGTCTGACTCTCCAGGTTATACTTCCCTGACTGCCATATCAGCATTTCTGCGTCACCTACACACTCGTGTCCTCAGAACCAACCAAAGCAATTTGGCACTAATAATAATAGTAATAATAATTATGAAATCTGTTAAGCTTTACTATGTGCCAGACACTGTACTAAGCACTGGGGTGGATACAAGCAAATCGGGTTGGACACCGTCCCCGTCCCATGTGGGGCTCACGGTCTTAGGCCCCATTTTCCAGATGAGGGAAATGAGGCACAGAGAAGCCGAGTGCCTTGCCCCAAGTCACAGAGCAGATAAGTGGGATTAGAACCCACATCTTTCTGACGCCCAGGCCCAGGTTCTATCTATTAATAATATTTGTTAAGTCCTTAGTATGTGCCAAGCACTGTACTGAGTGCCGGGGTAGATACGAGGTAATTAGATCCCACAGGGGGCTCACATTCTAAGTAGGAGGGAGCGTGGGTATTGAATCCCCAAATTGCAGATGAGGGAACTGACACCAAGAGAGGCGAAGTGACTTGCCCAAGGTCACACAGCAGTGAAGCAGTGGAGCTGGGATTCGAACCCAGGTCTTCTGACTCCCACCTGTCTTATCGTGTTACTTTAGTTTAAACTCCCGTACATCCTCTTGTTTCCTTCTTCCTCCTATCTACGCATCATCTTAGTATCTCTCTCCACAACTAAATTGTAGAAATCACGGCACCTACTAAATCTACTGTACTCTCCCAAACAGTAAGTACGGTGCTCTGCCTAGAGTGAAGTAACCTCCTTGAAGACAGGAATCATTTCTACCGATTCTATTGTAATCGTACCCTCCCAGACGTTTAATACCATACTCTACGCACCATGGGTGCTTAATAAATACCACCATCGATTGATCGAGCCCTTCCTGTGTACGGAGCACTGTACCAAGCACTTGGGAGAGTACGACAGAAGACAAAATCGCCGCCCCGGAGGAGTTTACGATCTAGTGGGGAGAGACGGAAGCAGAGATAGATAACAAATAGGAGACGGGTTGGGGTTATCCACTAGGACAAACCCAGTAGCCGAGCCGATGTCAAAGGGCAAGTCAATATGGTCGGTAGCCGAGCCCAAGAGGGATGATTAATAGCCCCTGAAGCTGTGGGAAACGCAGGCCCGTAAAGGACCCTGACTGGTGTCTGAGGCGGAAAAATCTCGGGGTGAGCTATTCCAGGTTGGGATCCTGGCTCATAAAATTAACCTATGGAAGGCCGGAGAAGAGTAGGATTTGGGGGGCGGTCACCGGCATAATCCCATCTCCCCGAGGTCTGGATTCCATCAGACTGACAGGGAATAAAAAGGGCAAGAAGGAAGTGACTCAGTTGCAGTAACTCTGGAGGGAGAGGAGATAACAATCCCCTCCCTGCAGAGTCTGCATGTGATAACCCAATTATTTCCACTCCTATTTTTTCAAGACCTCTTTGAAGCCCCGGTCCATGCAAACAGGCAAAGCCTGGTAGGTTTGAAACAAAAACCGCTTGTTTCTTTCTCGGTGGCGCACCCTAAAAGGCCGTCTACTGACAAGCTGCGACGTCCCAAAACCTTGGTTAAAAATCGAAGGCTTGGGGACTTGGGATACAGTGTGACTTGAAAAAAAAACTCTAAAGATAATTGACTTCAGTTGAACCAACGTAGGTAACCAGAACGCATGTAGCCTGTAAGGAAACGGACAGTAAGAGCGAATGATATTCATGCGTCCGTATGGCGGAGGCAACTTTTATAATATTTAGCACCACCAAATGCATAGTTTTGAAAGTTCATTCATTCAATTTTTACTCCCCGGAGGATCCAAAGTTGAAAGGATTGTGGCTCGTTATGGGCAGGGATCGTGTCTACCAAATCTGCTATACTGTATTCTCCCAAACGCTTATTACGGTGCTCGGCACGCAGTAGGTGCTCACTGATTGAGTGACTGATTTTAAGCCACAAGGATTAGGTGGAGAGGGGATGAAAATGATCTTTTCAATGTTTTGTCTTAGTACTAGTAATACTAATAGTAGCAGTAGTATTTGCAGGGATGGTAGTCATCGTGATCATGTGTATTTTATTTATGTTTATTTTATTCATTCACTCAATAGTATTTATTGAGCACTTACTATGTGCAGAGCACTGTACTAAGCGCTTGCAATGTAGAAATCGGTAACAGATAGAGACAGTCCCTGCCCTCTGACGGGCTCACGGTCTAATCGGGGGAGACGGACAGACGAGAACAATGGCGATAAATAGAATCGAGGGGAAGAGCGTCTCATTAAAACAATAGCAAATAAATAGAATCAGGGTGATGTACATCTTATTAACAAAATAAAATTATTTTATGTTTGTCTGTGCTTATTTATTACGTTTATTGAGCACCCACTAGGTGTAATACACTGTACTAAGCAGCTGGGATGTAAAAAACAAGGCAGGGACCCATTCTGTGCCCTAGCAGATAGAGCCCGGGCTTGGGGGTTAGAAGACCTGGATTCTAATCCTGGCTCTGCCAGCTGTCTGATTAAGACTTGGGGCAAGTCACTTTCACTTCTCGGGGCCTTAGTTACCTCATCTGTAAAATGGGGATTAAAAGTGTGATCCATGGGGACCGGGACTATGTCCATGATCCATGGGGACCGGGACTACGTCCAACCCAGTTTGCCTCACTGCTAAGTAGAGTGCCTGGCACGTAGGCGCTTAAAAAAAAAAAAATACCACCATTAAGGAGCTTCCACTCTAAGGGGAAGACCGATATGGAAGCAATTACAAACAGTAATCCAAATAAATACTTTGCAATCAATCAGTGGAATTTATTGGGCGTTCACTGTGTGCCAAGCTTGCTCTGCACAGAGTAAATGCTCAATAAATCCGATTGAAGGAATAAATGAATGAGAATAGAATACAGTAAGGTTGGTAAGCACAATTCCTGTCCACAATTCCTGTCCAGTCTAGAGGGGACCAAGAGCTTGAGTATTCATTCATTCATTCATTCATTCATTCATCCATCCATCATTTATTGAGCACTTACTGTGTGCAAAGCACTGCACACTGCAGTAAGCTCTTGGGCGAGGACAATGCAACAACAAACAGATACATTCCCTGCCCCTAACGAGCTCACAGTCTAGAGGGGCAGACAGACATTGATATACAAAAATAAATAAATAAATAAATAATGACTTGAATTAATGAATATACATAAGTGCTGAGGATCGTCTACAGAAATCTGCTTTGGAACAAACCTCTTCATTGCACCACAATCTCCTCCTCTTTTGAACTTCTCTGCAACCCCTTCTTCTTCCCTTCCCCAACCCATGGCTTCTATTGTAATGTGCTCTTCCAAGAGCTCAGTACAGTGGTCTGCACGTAATAATGATAATAATAGATTATGGTATTTGTTAAGTGCTTACTGTGGGGGCCAAGCCCTGTTCCAAGAGCTGGGGTAGACACAGGTTAATCAGGTTGGACACAGTCCTTGTCCCCCATGGGGCTTATACTCTTAATCCCCAATTTCCAACTGAGGGAACTGAGGCCCAGAGAAGTGAAATGACTTGCCCAAGGTCAACCAGCAGACAAAGGGCAGAGCTGGAATTAGAACCCAGGTCCTTCTGACTCCCAGGCCCAGGCTCTAGCCACTCGGCCACGCTGCTTCTCTTGGTTCATGCTCCTCTTCACTGGGAGCTCGTCGTGGGCAAGGAATGTGTCTGTTTATTGTTGTACTGTCCTCTCCCAAGCGCTTAGTACAGTGCTCTGCACACAGTAAGCGCTCGATAAATACGACTGAATGAAAGGGCCTCTCCAGTTGTGCTGCCGAAACCGTTTGCTCCGTCCGACGTGGTATCCATGTCACCCTCTCCCCTTTGACCCTCATGGCGTAATGAATGAACGATGGCATTTGTGAAGTGTTTCCGTTGTGTCAAGCACTGTTCTAAGCGCTGGAGTAGGAGACGAGCTAATCAGGTTGGACACAGTCCCTGTCCCACATGGGGCTCACATTCAATCCCCATTTTGCAAATGACAGAACTGAGGCAGAGAGAAGGGAAGCGACTTGACTGAGGTCACACACAGCAGATGAGAGGTGGAGTCAGGATTAGAACCCATGCCCTCTGACTGCCAGCCCGGTGCTCCATCCGCTACGCCATGCTGCTTCATGCACCGGCACTGGCCCACAAAATAAGCATCCGGGAGAGAATCCTGTCTCCTTCAGACACTCAATAGATGCTCAATCTTAGTGCTCTGCACACAGAAGGACCTCAGAAGAGCACTCTCTACCCAATGGACATTTGGGACTCCACACCAGTTAACACCCAGTAAAGTCTCTGTCCCCAGAAAGAGCATGGTCTGGGGCGTCGGGGGCCTTGGGTTCTAATCTTACCTCTACCGCTGGCCTGCTGTGTGACCTTGGGGAAGTAAGCAGCGTGGCTCAGTGGAAAGAGCCTGGGCTTCGGAGCCAGGGGTCATGGGTTCGACTCCCGGCTCTGCCACTCGTCAGCCGTGTGACTGGGGGCGAGTCACTTCACTTCTCTGGGCCTCAGTTACCTCGTCTGGAAAATGGGGATCGACTGTGAGCCTCACGTGGGACGACCCGATCACCCCGTATCTACCCCAGCGCTTAGAACAGTGCTCGGCACATAGTAAGCGCTTAACAGATACCAACATTATTATTTGCTGGGCCTCAGTTTCCTCATCTGTAAAAATGGGGATTCAATACCTGTTCTCCCTCCTACTTAGACTGCAAGCCTCCAGGTTGACCTGTATTCAATTTCTTGCCATCGCCCTTCTCCTAGCCCCTCTGAGGAACACTCTAGCCCGCTCCAATCAATCTTCCGGGGCTCCAGAGCACAGGCAGCAGAGTTAGGTTCCCTGCCCCGGACTACAGCCCTTGCCAATAGCAGGGTGGTCATTTTTTTAATGGTATTTTTGTTGTTGTTGTTATCTGTGACACACTTATTATACGCCAGGCACTGTTCTAAGTGCTGGGGTAAATACGAGCTCATCGGGTTGGACCCAGTCCCTGTTCCACATGGGGCTCGCAGTCTTTATCCCCACTTTACGGGTGAGTAGCCGAGGCCCAGAGGAGTGAAGTACCTTGCCCAGGGTCACACAGCAGACAGACGCCAGAGCCAGGACTAGGACTCAGGTCCTTTTGGGTCCCAGGCCCATGCTCTTTCCATTAGGGCAAGTGTCTGTTACGCGGTTACTATGCTTCGAACACCGGTCTAAGCGCTGGGGTGGATACAAGTGAACTGGGTTGGACCCGGTCCCTGTCCCACATGGGGCTCACAGTCTAAGAAGAAGGGAGAACGGGAGAACTTTAAGGCACAGAAAAGTTAAGCGACTTGCCCGAGGTCACACAGCAAGCAACTGGAAGAGCTGGGATTAGAACCCAGGTCCTCTGACTCCCGGGTCCCTGCTCTTTCCCCTAGGCCAGGCTGCTTCTTGTGGTCTTTTTTTTAATGGTATTGATGAAGCGCTCACTCTATGCCAGGCTTTATACTAAACCCTGGGTAGATACAAAGTAATGAGGTTGGACACGGTCGTGGGACTCACGGTCTTACTCCCCATTTTACAGACGGGATAACTGAGGCCCAAAGAAGTTAGGTCGCTTGCCCACGGTCACGCAGCAGCCAGGCGGTGGAGCAGGGATTAGAACCCAGGTCCTTGGGACTCCCAGGCCCGGGGTCTATCCGCTGGGCCACACTGCTTCTTTTAGAGAGAGCACTAGTTGGCTGGTATGGAAACTTACACTCTACTTCCAACTCTGTCCCTGCTCGGCTGTAGGAGCTGAGACAAATCTTTTCATTCATTCAATCTTATTTATCGAGCGCTTACTGTGTGCAGAGCACTGTACTAAGCCCTTGGAGAGTACAATTCGGCAACAAATAGACAATCCCTACCCACTGGGCTCCCAATCTAGAAGGGGGGAGACAGACAACCAAACAAGACAGTGGACAGGCACTTGTCCACTTAATAATAATAGTATTTTTTGGTATTTTTTAAGCGCTTACTATGTGCCGAGCACTGTACTAAGCGCTGGGGTAAATACAGGGTAATCAGGTTGTCCCACGTGAGGCTCACAGTCTTCATCCCCATTTTACAGATGAGGGAACTGAGGCACAGCAAAGTTAAGTGACTTGCCCACAGTCACACAGCTGACAAGCTGGGATTCGAACCCACGATCTCTGACTCCCAAGCCTGGGCTCTTTCCACTGAGCCACGCTGCTTCTCTTCACTTAATATCTCTGGGCCTCAGTTTCCTTATCTGTAAAGGGGAAGAAAATCCCTACTTTCCCTCCCTCTTAGACCCCCAGCCCAGATAAGACAGGGATTGGATCTGATCTAGTTATCTTCCCCAGTGGTTGGCAAAATAGAAAAGTGCTTAGTAAATACTGTTATTGTTACAAAAGGCTTCCAAATCCCTTTTGGGGGAAAACCTTTTCCTCGCTAATTGGAAGTTTGCGAATTCCCTTTGCTCTCACGCCTCCTATATATGAAACCCCTGTGGACCTCTTCAAACACCACCCCACTCTATTCTCTGTCCCTTTGCTTGCCCATAATGTACATAAAATACACCATGCATTTATTTCATTTATTCATTCAGTTTTCTTCAGCGGTCTACAAGACCTCTGTGTCTGCCTGCCTCGATCAGCCGAGGGCAAAAGCGCTTAGTACAGTGCTCTGCACATACTAAGTGCTCACTGTGAGCCCTCTGTGGGACAGGGACTGTGTCCAACCCGATTTGCTTCTATTCACCCCCTCCCGGCCCGAAGTAAGCGCTTAACAAATACCATTATTACTAAATACCATTAATCGATTTAGTGAGCGTCTATTGTGTGCAGAGCACTTGACTAGGCCCTCTTGAGAGTAAAATGGGGGTGAAAGACATGGTTCCTGTCCTCGAGAAACTTATAATTGAATGAGGGAGGCAGACACAATTTTTTCATTGATATTTGTTCAGCGCTTGCTATGTGTCAAGCACTGTTCTAAGCTCTGAGGTGGACAGAAGTCATTCAGGTGGGCCACAGTCCCTGTCCCATATGGGGCTCACGGTCGAAGTAGGAGGCGGACGAGGAAACCGAAGCCCAGAGATGTGAAGTGACCTGCCTAAGGTCACACAGCAGACAAGGGTTGGAGCCGGCATTAGAACCCAGGTCCGCTGCTTCCCGTGCCCACGCTGCTTCTCATATCCCCTCCCTTCCCCATCGCCCCGACTCGCTCCCTTTGCTCTACCCCCCTTTCCCACCCGATAGCCCTTGTCTCTCTCTATATAAATACCTATAATGCCATTTATTTACATTAATGCCTGCTTACTTGTTTTGATGCTGATATATCTATAATTCCATTTATCTACATTGATGCTATTAATGACTGTTTACGTGTTTTGATGTCTGTCTCCCCGCTTCTAGACCGTGAGCCCGTTGTGGGCAGGGATCGTTTCTCTTTATCGCTGAATCGCACTCTCCCAAGCGCTCAGTACAGTGCTCTGTACACAGTGAGCACTCAATAAACACGATGAAATGAATGAATATCATTATTATTATTTACTATTATTAGAAAGCCGGAGGGAAAATAAAGATGCAACTGGTACCGCGGCTCCAGGAGACTTTCCCCGATTAACTTTGAGTCTCCCCTGCTGATATCTCGTTTATTACTCTGGACCACCTAAGGACTTAAGCCTCCCAGAGCACAGGGAAGCAGCATGGCCTAGTAGGTAGAGCCCACGTCTGGGAGTCAGAAGCTCCTGGGTTCTAATTCCGGCTCCGCCACTTGTCTGCCGGGTGACCTTGCACCAATCACTTCTTTGGGCCTCAGTTCCCTCATCTGCAAAATGGGATTAAGGCTGTGAGCCCCACGTGGGACAGGGACCGGGTTCAACCTGATTAACTTGCACCTACCCCAGAGTGCAGTGTCTGACACAAAGTAAGCACTTAACGAATACCAATAAAAATTTAAAAAACTATATCCTCAGTTCTTCTGTAACGTGTTTCCGCCACCCGCTTTTTTAAATAGTATCTGTTAAGCCTTTACTATGTGCCAAGCACTGCAGTAAACACTTGAGTAGAGACAAGCAAATTAGTTTGGACACAGTCCCTGTCCCACAGAGGGCTCACAGTCTCAATCCCCATTTTACAGCCGAGGGAACTGAGGCCCAGAGAATAATAGTAGTAATAATAATAACCATAATGATGGTATTTGTTAAGCGCTTGCTACGTGCCAAACACTGCCGTAAGCGCCGGGGGAGATTCGAGGTTATCGGGTTGCCCCAGGTGGGACTCACAGTCTTAATCCCCGTTTTACAGATGGGATAACTGAGGGCCAGAGAAGTGACTTGCCCAAGGTCACACAGCAGACAAGTAGCGGAGCCGTGATGAGAACCCAGGTCCTCCTGCCTCCCGGGCCCGGCCTCTAACCACCAGGCCACGCCGCTTCTCTAATCCAAGGTTCTTCTAACGCTGTTTTTCTACGAGCCCGAGTCGGCCCAAAACACAAACTGCACATTCCAGGGTTTCGCTGTGCCTCGTTTTAATGCTACAAAGAAAGAGGTTCAACAGAGAGACCAATTTGTTCGGCTGCAAAATTTCCATTTTAGACTAAACACATCTTTATTACAAGTTTCGCCCATGGACTTGTTTTTTTTTTAGTTACAAGGCCCTTACCGAGGTGAACATCAATCCTGTTCTGCTCTTCAGAAGGTGTAATTAGCATTTCCACACAAGCTAGAAATGCTCAATTGTTAAACGCTTCCCTAGGGTTTTACTTCTTGCTAGGACACTTTCAATAATTTTCTCATAGTTTAGGCATATTGAAATGTCACAATTTACACTCCTACGTATTAAATTCTCTAAGCGTTCTTTAGCAAACTATTCCCTGGCCCGATTCTGCTATCTCTTAATTAAGGGAGAAAAATTCCTTTCCCGTGCAGGCCGAACTGGATATGCCAAAGCCACTTCACCGGTTGGCTTGTGGGCAGGGAGGGTCTCTCTTTATTGCCCAACTGTACTTTCCGAGCAGTCAGTACAGTGTTCTGCACACAGTGAGCGCTCAGTAAATACGATCGAATGAGTGAATCGCTCCCACAGAACCAAAACGAACCGAGGAAAATACACGACGGAGACCCACGCTTTGGAATGATGCAGTGGAGAGACTCCGGGCCTGGGAGTCAGAAGGTCATGGGCTCCGATCCCAGCTCTGCCACGTGTCCGCTGTGTCACCTTGGGCAAGTCACTTCACTTCTCTGGGCCTCAGTTCCCTCACCTGTAACACGGGGATTGGGGCTGTGAGCCCCACCTGGGACGAGATCTGTGTCCAACCCGATTTGTTTGTAACCACCCTGGCGCTTAGTACAGTGCTTAGCGCATAGTAAGCAATTAAATACGACGAGTATCGTTATAATTATTGTTATCATTATTATTACTATTATTCTATCCTGGATCTCGGGGTGTCAGCTCTCACAGTGAGGAAAGAACGAGGGCAGGGTGCTTGGGAGAGAACCATACAGTAGCGATGGTAGACGCGATCCCCGTTCATTCAATAGAATTTATTGAGCGCTTATCGAGTGCAAAGCACTGGATTAAGTTCTTGGGAGAGTCCATTATAACAATAAACAGAAACATTCCCTGCCCACAGTGAGTTGATAGTCTAGAGAGGGAGACAGACACTAATAGAAATAAATACATGAGAGATATGGACATAGGTGTTGTGGGGCTGGAAGTGGGGATGATAGAGACAGGCATGATAAATTATGGTTAGGAGACAGCGTGGAGCGTAAGGTATTGTTATTATCATTATTATGGCATTTGTTAAGTGCTTACTACGTGTAAGCACTGTTCTAAGATTCAAGATGCAAGATAATGAGAAGCAGTGTGGCTCAGTGGAAAGAGCCCGGGCTTGGGAGTCAGAGGTCATGGGTTCGAATCCCGGCTCTGCCACGTCTCAGCTGCGTGACCTCGGGCAAGTCACTTCACTTCTCTGTGCCTCAGTTCCCTCATCTGTAAAATGGAATTAGGACTGTGAGCCCTAGGTGGGAGAACCGGATCACCCTGTATCTACCCCAGCGCTTAGAACAGTGCTGTGCACATAGTAAGCGCTTAACAAATACCAACATTATTATCATTATTAATGATCAGGTCGGACACAGTCTCTGTCCTACGTGGGGCTCACAGTCTCAATCTCCATTTTACAGATGAAGGAACTGAAGTCCAAAGAAGTGAAGTGATTTGTCCAAGGTCACACAGCAAACAACAATAATAATAATAATTATGTTGGTATTTGTTAAGCGCTTACTATGTGCCAAGCACTGTCCTAAGCACTGGGGTAGACAAAAGGTCATCAGGTTGTCCCACATGGGGCACACAGTCTTCATCCCCAGTTGACAGACGAGGTAACTGAGGCACAGAGAAGTGAAGTGACTCGCCCACAGTCACACAGCTGACGAGCGGTTGGTCCGGGATTCGAACCCATGACCTCTGACTCCAAAGCCCGTGCTCCTTCCACTGAGCCACGCTGCACAGTTCTCTGCCCACAGTAAGCGCTCAATATACGATTGATTGATTGATTGACTGACTGATTGATTGAGCACTAAAGCTATGGATTGGCTCAGTAGGAGCACTGTGAGAGTAGGAAACATATTCATTCATTCATTCATTCATTCAATAGTATTTATTGAGCACTTACTATGTGCAGAGCACTGGACTAAGCGCTTGGAATGGACAAATCGGTAACAGATAGAGACGGTCCCTGCCCTCTGACGGGCTCACGGTCTAATCGGGGGAGACGGACGGACAAGGACAATAGCAATAAATAGAATCGAGGGGAAGAACGTCTCATAAAAACAATGGCAAATAAATAGAATCAGGGTGAAGTACATCTCATTAACAAAATAAATAACATATCTGTTCATTCAGCTGCATTGTACTCTGCCAAGAGCTTAGTACAGCAGGGTCTGGTGGATCGAGCACGGGCCTGGGAGTCAGAAAGGTGCTGGGTTCTAATCCCGGTTCCGCCATGAGTCTGCTGCGTAACCTTAGGCGAGTCACTTTACTTCTCTGTGCCTCAGTTCCCTCATCTGTAAAATGGGGACTAAGATGGTGCGTCTGCTGTGTGACCTTGGGTGAGTCACTGCACTTCTCTGGGCTTCCGTTTCCTCATCTGTAAAATGGGGATTAAGACTGTGAGCCCCACGTGGGACAACCTGATCCAGATGACCTTGTATCTACTCCAGCTCTTAGAACTGTGCTTGACACATAGTAAGCGCTTAACAAATACCATCATCATTATTATTACTGGGAAAGTACAACGCAACAATAAACAGGTGACATTCCCTGCCCCCACGCAGAGTGGAAGCAGCACAGCCAAGTGGATAGACCATAGACATGAGAGTTAAAAGGACCCGGGTTCTAATCCTGACTCCACCGCCTGTCTGCTGTATGACCTTGGGCAAGTCACTTCACTTCTTTGTGTCTCAGTTACCTCATCCGTAAAATGGGGATAAGAGTGTGAGCCCCATGTGGGACAGAGACTGTGTCGAACCTGATTAACTTTATCTAACCACATTTATAGGAACTTGTATCTACCCCAGTGCTCAGAACAGTGCTTGGCACATAATAAGCACTTAACAAGTATTAATATAATTATTAATAATAAGAAAGGAGCCATTTGGAGGCTGCTAGACTGTAAATCCTTGAGGATGGGGATCTACTGTATGAACTCCATCGTGCTCCCCGAAGCGCTTAGTACAGTGCTCTTCACCCTGTAATAGACTCTAAACTCCTCGAGAGCAGGAACTGAATTCATTCAGTCTCCTGTATTCTCCTGAGCACTTAATCCCGTGTTCTGCACACAATCAATCAACGATATTTGCTATTGTTTTAATGAGATGTTCATCCCCTCGATTCTATTTATCGCCATCGTTCTCGTCTGCCCGTCTCCCCAGATTAGACCGTAAGCCCGTCAGAGGGCAGGGACCGTCTCTATCTGTTACCGATTTGTACATCCCAAGCGCTTAGTACAGTGCTCTGCACATCGTAAGCGTTCAATAAATACTATTGAATGAATGAATGATATTGATTGATTTTTTTAGATGGTATCTGTTAAGCACCTCCTATGTGCCAGACCCCGTATTAAGCGCTGGGGTAGATACAAGTTCATCAGGTTGGACACAGTCTCCATCCCACACGGGGACTGTGACAGTCTCGATCTCCCTTTTACGGCTGAGGCAACTGAGGCCCAGAGAAGTGAAGGGACTTGCCCAAGGTCACGCAGCAGACAAGCGGCGGAGCCGGGATGCGAACCCAGGACCTTCTGACTCAGGTCCGGGCTCTACCCACTAGACCACGCTGCTTCTCTTTCTGAGCTTTGCAGGCACTATCAACCCCTGAGGGAAGTGAGCCCGTTTGGGGGCAGGGATTGTCTCTATCTGTTGCCAAATCGTACATTCCAAGCGCTTAGTACAGTGTTCCGTACATAGTAAGCACTCAATAAATACGACCGAAGGAACGAATGAATCTACCTCAGGGCTTAAAATGGTACTCCACACGTAATAAGCGCTTAACAAATACCATCACTATCATTACTATTAATATTAGGCCAGACAGGTCTGTGCTCTCCTCCAGAACTTCAGCTAGGTCTCTGTGCGGGAAAGACCCGCCTTCCTGCGACCTTCGGAAGGCACCCAACTCACTATCGTGCACAGAGGGGAGCCGGTGATAAAGAGAAAGTTTTTAAAGCACGAGAAATTTAGAAAGTCACAGGTAATGACATGGGCTTTACAACAAATTAAATGATTCCCCAGGAGCACCCTAGGGAAATAGCATTTCTGTTCCTTCGAATGTCTGCTGAAAGAAGAAGACTCACCAGCAAAAAGCTGTGAGGATTTTGGGGGGAGCAGAAGTTGCGGTTTCGACTTCTGCTGAATTCGGCCGAGCCCTGAGTCTGGTGCCACGGGGTCTGGCTATCCAAAAAAGCCGCCAGTGGAATGATTAATAAAGCCATTTTGGAATTGAGTCCTATTTATCCTATTTAGCTCTGAAGCTTAGATTACTATAAAGGGACCGAGAAATCGAGCGGTCAGTCACCGGATAATAATAAACGGGGTTTTTGTTAAGCGGTACTAAGTGCCGAGTACTCTACTCAGCACCGGGGTAGGTAAAATATCCTCAAGCGGTAACCAAACCCTGGCCCACAAGGGACTCACAGTCTAAGGAGAAGAGAACGGGCACTGACTACCCCTTCCCCCATTTTACAGATGAGGAAACTGAGATACAGAGAAGATAAGTGACTTGTCCAAGGTCATTCAGTAGGCCAATGAGAAGAAGCGCTCAGAACAGTGCCTGGCACGTAGGAAGCGCTTAATGCCATAAAAAAAAAAAAGAGTGACCTCGTGGAAAGATCCCGGGCCTGGGAGTCAGAGACTGTGGGTTCTAATCCCCGCTCCGCCACTTGTCTGCTGGGTGACTTTGGGCAAGTCGCTTCACTTCTCTGTGCCTCAGTTCCCTCATCTGCAAAATGGGGATGAAGACTGTGAGCTTGGGGACATGGGGACATGGACAGCGTCCAACCTGTTGATCTTGTATCCACCCCAGCAATTCATGCGGGGCCTGGCACTTAATAAGTGCTTAAGAAATGCCATTAAAGTTTTTTTTAAGTGGTGGAGCCAGGATTAGAATGCAGATCTTCAGACTCCCAGGCCCATATTCTTATTGAGGTGCATCTACTATGTGGGGAATGCTGTACTAAGTACTGAAAGAGTGTAACAGAGACTGCAAACATGATTCCTGCCCACAAGGAGCTAAAAGCCTACTGTTTGCAGAGCACTGTACTAAGCGGTTGGAAGGTATAAGGATTAAGAACACATGATCCCTGTCCCCAAAGACCTTACAGACTAACAGAAGAGACAAGCCCAGATAAGTAAGTGTTTAAACTGTAGGATACATAAGGGAATCTGGACAGACATGCCAACGATAAAACTGGGGTATTTGCTAGGTGCCTACTATGTGCCAAGCACTGTGCTGAGCGCCGGGGTAGGCATGAGATAATCAGGTCTCACAGGGGTCACAGTCTAAGTAGGAGGGATCAGGTATTGAATCCCCATTTGGTAGATGAGGTAACTGAGGTACAGAGAAGTCAAATGACTTGCCCAGGGTCACACAGCAGGTAAGAGGTGGAGTCAGGATTAGAACTCAGGTCCTCTGACCCGAGTCTAGGCTCTTTCCAATAGGAAAAACCGTTTCCCAATGGACTTCTACTATGGGCTTCACTGGAAGCTATCAAAAGAGGTGACTGATAGCAAAAACCTCCAGATCGGGTCTTTCTCTAAAAAAGCGGGGAAGTTCTAGCTGCATTCACTGATCAGTAGATTTGATTGATAGCTAGAATCGATAAACTTCCAGATAAAAAATAAAACTTCCATGGGAGGTGGTGTGGCCTAATGGAAACAGCGTGGGACTCTGGGAGTCAGAAGATCAGATCCTAACTCCACCTCTGGTCTGCCGTGTGACCTTGGGAATGTCACTGAACCTCACCGAACCTCGATTTGCTCCCCTATAAAATGGGGATAAAATTGGTTGCGACCCCCAGGTAGATGAGGGACTGCATCCCTTCATCCCTTTCAATCATGTTTATTAAGCACTTACTGTGTGCAGAGCACTGTACATAATAATAATTATTATAGTACTTGTTAAGCACTTACTAACTGCCAAGCACTGTGCCAAATCTTATAACACTAATATTAATAATAATAATAGTGGTATTTGTGAAGTGCTTACCATGTGCCAGGCATTGTACTAAGCGCTGGAGTGGATACCATTCAAATCATGTCGGACATAATCCCTGTCCCACATGGGGCTCACAGTCTTCATCCCTATTTTACAAATGAGTGAACTGAGACTCAGAGAATTGAAGTGACTTGCCCAAGGTCACACAGCAGACAAGTGGCGGAGCTGGGATTAAGCGCTTACTATGTGCCAAGCACTGTTCTAAGCACTGGGGTAGATACAGGGTAATCAGGTTGTCCCACGTGAGGCTCACATTTAATCCCCATTTTACAGATGAGGGAACTGAGGCACCGAGAAGCTAAGTGACTTGCCCACAGTCACACAGCTGACAAGTGGCAGAGCTGGGATTCGAACCCACGACCTTCTGACTCCCAGGCCTGGGGTCTATCCAGTACATCTTGCTGCTTCCCTATCTCTATCCCAGCACAGGGCATATAGAAAGCACTCAATGACACCAGAATGTGCTAATAGCGTCTTCAGGAAATACTCAATATTTAGGACAGGTATGCGTCTCTAAATTCAAAGTTCTCGTTTCACGGATCATACGGCTCAAACGGGGAATTGACGTTTCTACTGAGTACAATTTGTTAACTGTAAATCCCATGAAGATCATGGAAGTCTTTTTGTGTTTTCGTTTTTTTTTTAAGATCTCATTGTAGTAGACGATCAGCCCCACCTTAGGAATTCAATGTGGGTAGGGAGAAGACAGAGGGAATATGGTTACCGGTTTGGGAAACACGGTCTGTTTGAATCGTCTTGAGCCCACTTCATTCATTCATTCAATAGTATTTATTGAGCGCTTACTATGTGCAGAGCACTGTACTAAGCGCTTGGGATGAACAAGTCGGCAACAGATAGAGAGACCAAAACTGTGCTCAGATCATTTCCAGGAGGGAATTCAGAAGTTGAAAACAAAGGAAAATAACGATCTCCTTAACAATTTCATTCTACCACTGCCATCGGGCACCCAAGCACGGGAATTGGCTTTTATTTTGACCCTTAGCTTAAAACAACAAAAAATTATTGAAATTCATCCGTACAATCGTATTTATTGAGCGCTTACCGTGTGCAGAGCGCTGTGCCGAGCTCTCGGAAAGTACAGTTTGGCGACAAATGCATAGGGTTTGGTAGACAACCTACAAAAGGTCTCATCTTTTCAGCTATTTATGACTAGATTGAAAGGATAGATCAATCCATCACTTCTCCCTCCTATTTAAGCTATGAGTCCCTTGTGGGACAGGGACTGCGTCTAACCCGATTAACTTGGATCTACTCCAGTGCTTCAAATAGTGCTCGGTGCATAGTAAACGCTTAAAAATTGCCATTAAAAAATCAGCCAATTGCATGTATTCACTCAATAGTATTTATTGAGCGCTTACTATGTGCAGGGCACTGTACTAAGCGCTTGGAATTTTATTGAATTGTATCGAGCCCCTACTGTGTGCATAGCACTGTACTAATTGCTTGGTGGTAGATGATAATGTTGGTATTTGTTAAGCGCTTACTATGTGCAGAGCACTGTTCTAAGCGCTGGGGGAGATACAGGGTCATCGGATTGTCCCGCGTGAGGCTCCCAGTTAATCCCCATTTTACAGATGAGGTAACTGAGGCCCAGAGAAGTGAAGTGACTCGCCCACAGTCACACAGCTGCCAAGTGGCAGAGCCGGGTTTCAAACCCATGACCTCTGACTCCCAAGCCCGGGCTCTTTCCACTGAGCCGCGCTGCTTCTCGTAAGATGAATTTATTCCCTGCCCACGGGAACGTTCTAGAGGGGGAGGCAGACATGAATATAAGTGAAGAAAGTATGGACACAGACATCAGTACTGTGGGCCTGAGGGTGGAGGGAATAAAGGGAGAAATCAAAACGCAAGGGTGACGCAGAAGGGAGTGGGAGAAGAGGAAATGAGGGCTTAGTCGGGAAAGGCTTCTTGGAGGAGATGGGCCTTCATTAAGGCTTTGGAGGAATCCTAAAATAATGATAATAGTACCTGTTAAGGATTTACTATGTGTCAGTCGCTGTTCTAAGCGCTGGGGAAGATACAAGTTCAAGGTGGACACAGCCCCTGTCCCACGTGGGGCTCATACTCTTAATTCCCATTTTACAGATGAGGTAACCGAGGCCCTGGGAAGTGAAGTGATTTGCCCAAGGTCACACAAAAGACACGAGGCAGAGCCGGGATTAGAATCCAAGGTCCTTCTGACTGCCAGGCACGGGCTCTAACCACTATGCCACGCTGCTTCCCAAAAAATAGCTGCCTCACATGGGGGGGGGGGCGAAACTGTTACCAAGGAAACCTCCCTTCCCTCCCCCCCACCAGCCTGACATCACCCCCGGATCATAGCGCAAAACCTCAGCATCAACACTGTGCTCAATCAACGAACCATCCGTTCATTCAGTCCTATTTACTGAGCGCTTACTGTGTGCAAAGCACTGAAATAAGTGCTTAATCATATGCAAAGCGTTACGGGACAGTGCTAATGGACACAATTCCTGCCCTGGAGGAATTTCCAGTCTGCTGCACGCAGACCACTGTATTAAAGGCCTGGGAGACACAATCCCTGACCTCAAGGAGCTGACAATCTGCACCCATTTTTTTCTGTAAATGAGCCCTGCCCGTCCAAAAAAAAACCAACATTAGCAGGCAAGTTTGCAACGTGCTGCAACCCTGCTCCCATCCCCCAACTCCCTCGTTGCTCTCTGTACCTCAGCAGGCAGAAGTGTGTCACAATCGTTCTGCGGAAAACACGAAAGCCAGAGTCAATTCCTTCACGCGGATCCTAAATCCTAAAACTCGCCCGTCGTTCTCGACAGGAGATTCCATCGGATACGAAGAAGAGAAGCAGCGTGACTTAGTAGCAGGAGCCCGGGCTTGGGAGTCGGAGGACATGGGTTCCAATCCCGGCTCCGCCACTCATCTGCTGGGTGACCTCGGGCAAGCCACTTCACTTCTCTGTGCCTCAGATACCTCATCTGTAAAATGGGGAGGAAGAAAGTCAGGCCCACGTGGGACAACCTGCTTACCTTGTATCTACACCAGTGCTTAGAACAGTGCAACAGTGCAAGCACATAGTAAGCGCTTAACAATAATAATAATAATGTTGGTATTTGTTAAGCGCTTACTATGTGCAGAGCACTTGTTCTAAGCGCCGGGGTAGATACGAGGTCATAAGGTTGCCCGTCGTGAGGCTCACGGTCTTCATCCCCATTTTACAGATGAGGCAACTGAGGCACAGAGAAGTGAAGTGACTCGCCCCCAGTCACACAGCTGACAAGTGGCGGAGCCGGGATTCGAACCCATGACCTCTGACTCCCAAGCCCGGGCTGTTTCCACTGAGCCACGCTTCTTTACCATCATCATTATGATCATTATATATTTTAGCATTCCAGCTGAATCAAATCACTAATTTAAAAATAATATCTAATCTTTAGAATTTGGAAAGTTGATTGGGAATCACAAGTCGTGGTGATTTATTTGAAAAATAGATATAGTCATAGCTGTTCTCTCTTTTTCTCTGTGGTATTTGTTAAGCGCCTACGATGTCTCGAGCAGTGTTCTAAGTGCCGGGTACGAGTCAACCGGACTGGATACGGTCCCTATCCCACCCGGGACCCACAGTCCAAGTAGGAGGGAGAACAGGTATTGGATCCCCATTTTGCAGTGGGGGAAACCGAGGCCCAGAGAAGTGAAGTGACTTTCCCAGAGACCCAAGGCAGGCAAGCGGTGGAGCCGAAATTAGAACCCGGATCCTCTGGGTCCCACCAGGCCCGTGCTCTATCCACTAGGCCGCTCTGCTTCCCTGGCCTTGCCCTTTTGACTAGGGCTTGCCACGTGTAGACCAGAATAACCTCTTCCATTAAAGCGGAAGCTCCGTCTAGACAGCGATCATCTTCCATGCTCCCTTTGAACTCTCCCAAGCTCTGCATACCACCAATTTTCATTCATTCATTTAATTCAATAGTATTTATTGAGCGCTCACTATGTGCAGAGCACTGTACTGAGCACTTAGAAGGTACAATTTGGCAACTTCTACTAGAAGCAGCCTGGCCTAGTGGAAAGAGCTCTAATCCCGGCACTGCCGCTTGGCTTCCGTGTGACCTAGGGCAAGCCACTTCACTTCTCAGGGCCTCGGTCCCCTCCTCTGTAAAATGGGGTGTAGACAGTGAGCCCCTCGTGGGACAGGGGCTGTGTCAGACCCCATCAGCTCTCATCCGCCCCAGCGCTTGAGTGCCTGGCTCCTAGTAAGCGCTGAATAAATACCACAGATACCATTACTTCTAAGGCCAATTAAGACTTGAAATATTTGAACGACGATTGCTGCCCAATAAATGTCTTCCTCCAAACTTTACTCGGAGGTAAGGAGTGAGTGAGATTTCTGCGTTGTAAGCCTGAAGTTGCACGAGCTGAAAGTCGGGGTAGAGATTTATTCTCGTCCACTCGCTGCTCGAGAAGTAAACTATTTCTCCTCTCCAGAGCTCCCAGTTGGGGAGACTTAACGTTACCCGGTCTCTCGGGGTTCTGATCCCGTCCGTGACCCGATCACGTCCAACTGGACGGGTACGGGGGGAGAGGACCAGACAAATAAACGGCATATTCATCCAGGAGATCGCCTCGTTCAACTGATTCCTTAATCAACAGTTAAAGAAGCAAATTGGATTTGCCCTATCACACACACACAAAAAAATTAATTCCAGATTGTAGTTATTGTCTAAAGTACAAGAGAGTTGTCTTATAGGTTTGGCTGGGTAATTTCATTTTAAAAGTATCTCTAAAATTTGACCTCCCTTGAGACATGTGGTTTTCTCCATCATTATATATAACTGTAAACTTCTGGATGTTAAAGATTGGATAATTTCTTTCAGATGGCTCTGGCCTCCAGTATACTTGGATGCTATGAATGAGAACCAATTAGTTGCCAAGAGTTACCAGCGAGGCTCTGAAACAAGACGAGGAAAAAGATCTAAACTTCGGGTTGGGAGGCTTTCTTTAACACTTTCCTGCCCTCTTTCTCGTTTGGCCCCCGCCGAGGAGAGATTTTCGAGGAGCAGGAGGGGGGTTCGAGGTTTAGCACCGTTGGTTGACAGAGCGGAGCGGCCGTGAGGTCATTTCCGAAAGAGGACGTCGTAGCCGCCGCGGCCTGCTCTCCGCCGGGGCTTACGGCTAGTCTACCCGTGAGACGCCGGCTCGTTTCGGATGGCGCCGCGGCTCGGGGTGGCATTCGGGCTCGGGAAAAGTCAAAGGCTTGCGCTGTCTTAGGTCAAGCGCAGACGGCGGCTAAATCGCGCAGAGCGCTCCGATCGACCGGGGGCGTTTAGGCCGGCGAGCGGATCGAGGCCATTTCGGACCTGACCTTCCTTTGTTGCCGCCCGGCGTTTGGGTGGATTGGCCTCTGATCTTTTCGTCTATTTTTCCACTTCGGGAAAAGGAAACATATCACCATTTTAGTAATCAAGTCGTTCCCGAAGAACCTAAATAAATGAGAATTTTATTCAACATCCATCTCGTGCAACAACCCTGAAATCAATTTGCAGTGCAAAACCATGATCCAGTTCCATTAAAATATATTGTTTATTCACATGTAGTGCCATTTCTCTTTTTAGATTGGTCAATGACGAGAACGGACCACAATGCATAGCGTCGGGGCTATTGGATCTGCTGCGGGCCGCGTAGGAGAGAATTTTTATTGCTAATCAATGCCAATCAATTCTGAGCCTTGATGTTAAATCGGGATCGATACCCCTGGCCCGCAGATGAGATCTGATTTCAATTGGGGAGCGAAGCTGCAGAAGTTTTTAATCATAAGGTAAATCAAGACCAGGAACATAAGTCAGATGAATTAATATAGACCATTCAGGACCTTTCTTGCCACTGAACCAGGGCAAGGAAATTTCTGTCATATTTCATTATCACTCTTAAGGGCGAGCCGGATCCAGTGTTTTGGAAGTATTTTCTCAGCGTTGGCAGAGTGGTATCCCGCACCACACAGCGAGTACGCGTTGAAACTGCAGCCCTGAAAGTCCACTGAGTATAGTTATATGTATGCTCCATGAATCTCATTTTATGCGATTAAGATCCATAAAAATTCAATAGCTTTTCTTCTGCAATTCACATTTTACCTGGTGAAATATCATAAGAATTTCATTATCTTTGCAGCTGTTGCCTAAGATCAAGCAAAGGTTATTATCATCTTCGAAAACACTATAGAATATGTACGTAAATGTCAAGAACCGGGCATTTAGAGCTGGGATTTTTTCAAAGAAAAATACTATCTGAAGTTTAGAATAAACCGTACTTGACATTTATGTATCATGATGCATTTCTTGGGAAACTGATCTCGCCAGGAAATTCTCTGAATTCAGCTCGGTGACGCGGGGGCGAGGGGAGATCGCGAAGCGGGGGGAGGGGGGTGGGGGTGGGGGGAGCTGAGCAGGAGGACCCCCAAAGCCGAACCCCACCCCCATCGGTCGGCGCGGCACCGCCGAACCTCTTAGAAAACTATCATTTAGGAGATCGGTCGGCTGGGCAACCCAGGCCCGGCGTAAAGCATTTGAAGAAAAATGGCCACTGGAATGAAGGTGATTGATCAGAAGGGGTTCTCTAAATCACGACGATTCTGTAGACTCCTCTGGCTTCAACTGCTATGTTTCCATCTATGATGATAAATTAGCATTAGATGGAACCTAATGAGTTTACTAAACATTTGGGATTTGTGCTAATAAACTGGCTGGCTGGGAACTAGCAGAAAGAATGAGCAATCCCTAAACACCCTCTTATCTCTGTAACATGACAGTTAAACCACGCTTCCAATCTGTGATCAATTCATCATCCTAGCACCATTGTACATTCTTCACAAAAAGATAATTACTGCTTCCCTGGATCAGAACACTCATATTTCCTTAGAATTGCAGGTCTTGATAGCAAGCACTGTCACCACTTTCTTACTGCCCCACTCTACAACTCTATTTATGATCATTATTTTCGCCTAAACAAGCCTTTTTCCTCAACTTGATAACGAAATCTGCTATGATGAGAAGGGAACAGTAGAGACATTGTTTCCTCCATGGAGTGCTTTTACATTCAGTGAACCCGCTGACAAATATTTTTTTCAGTCCATTAGCAAAAGTTTCCACTCGTTAAAAGATATCTTTCCCATTTCCTTCAGCGCCTTATGCTCCGACCGGTTGAAAACACCGAAGAAGGCGGAATGAAACCAATAATCCTGACCCGGAATTTTTTTTTTTCTTAAATTGATTAAAAAGCCCCCTTTTTTTTATTGCACATTCTTGCCTTTCCTACCTATACATTCGTATGTACTTTATACAAGCCTTATAAGGTCTCTGCAGAGTGGTCAACTCTGTTTGACCCCAGCACAAGTAATAAATTACCATAACACCACAACTCTAAAACAATGTAAATTAGTTACTGCTCACAGTCTAATAAATGGGAACAAATGTGTTTTGGACTGGAATGGGGTTCTGGATGCTATAATTGCTGAGAATAATTATAATGAGGTCTAAGGCAACAGGAGCAGTGGTTCGCTTTTACTGACAAATAGTCGAAAGCTGGTAAATATGTTTTTAGACACAACAACGGTCACAGCCAAACAACTGGGGGGTTTTTCAAGTTTCCCCCCTTCTTCCTTTAATGTATTAATGACCAGATGGACGAATCAGACCGCAAAAAGATCTGGACTGTAAGCGCCCATCTACGGTCTTTTCTCTCTTTTTTTTGGCCTCTACAGGAAACTGCATATCTTTATTTTCCTTGCACTTAAAAAAAAAAAAAAAATTGAGGTCGTTGAGGTAAAGTGCCGCCCAAGAAACTCTAATTTAAAATCCAAAGCGTTGATGGGCAGTAGAAATGAAATAATCCTAATCATTGTATTTGTGGGGGTAGGTGGGGGCGATGGTGGAAATGGCAGTCCTAAGGAAGAGCCTGAAAATATACTTTATTAACTTGCATAACTCGTTTATTGTTCCGAGTAATGATCTTTGGGGAAAGGGTGGTTATATTTAGATGCCGCTTGTCAAATGTAATAAATGATACGTATTGCTCTTCCCCGCCACCTCCACGTACCCCGCACCCCCGCCCCCTCCCGCCAAATCCATCCCTCCTTTCCCTGGGGCCATGTTCTAGCCAAGGACCGGCATACGTACTGTATCTCAGAGGTAACTGATGATTCCGTCCACTGTCCAGATCAGTGACCAGTGACCTCAAATTGGTGGGATTCACACCACGACCGATCCCATCCGCCACTTGTTTCCTAACCCAATCTTTCTTATGTCAAAGGACAAATTGCTTCATTCAGAAAATGGAAATAGATGGAGGAAGTCGGCTTGGGCAGCTTTTCCAATAACCAAATATCAAGAAAAGAATGACATAAAAGATCCCACTAAGAGACCCTAGCATCCAAGCATATTGATCTGATTTACAAACCTTTTCTAATGTGAAACAAATGCCGCGAGTGTGAATTCATTCTGAACCATAAAAAGCCTTGCATTACTCTGTCTCTTATTAAATACCACATATAACTCTCAGCAGGTTTTATGTTGTGTTTTACTGTTAGGAATGGTTAAAGCTGGCCTAACATTTTGTTTGGCAATTAGAAAAATTTGTACTTTAATTTATTAAAGCAAAAGAAGCAAACGGCTCAGCAGACTCACGCTTGGGTACGTTTTTAAACCTCCATGCCAAGGGATGCTCCCACGCCCCCACGCTAGAGCACGCCGCTTCCCCATCTGCGAGTTCCCACGGTCACGAGTCTCGTGGTCGGGCAAACAGGTACAAGTACACCTCGCAGAGCGACACGCGGGAAGCTAACCGGGACGCTAAGTAACCTTACCGAGAAACACGACGAGACTGTGAAAATGCCCAACGCTTCCAACTAAGTCTCTTTGCGAAGGAACTGACTGGAAAGTCTATCGGAAAACATCTCTAAGATACAAGGACTCAAGGAACCATCAAACCATAGCTTGACAAACCTCCAGCAGTAAAAAATGACAAGAGTTTATTATGGGGATGCCAAAGAAATAAAGAAGAAAAAACATACGATGGCATAAAAAATAGCGCCGCGGCATCTTCGTGGAAGAAATATAAAAAAATAAAAAAAGAGCCCTAGGCAAAGGCCAATCCCAACTTTTCTAATGCAGAGGGAGAGGAACCCTGGGGCTAAGGACACGTGTGTGTTTTACGCTGGGACATCTCTCCCTACTTCGAGGGCGCTTTCAGTGGCTCATCTCGCTAATGTCCGTTTGCCGATTTCTCCGAAGCGCCCCAGTCCTCCAGACAGAGGCGGTGTGGGTGCCTGCAGGGACCCTCTGAATAAGCAGGACTCAGCTCTTGAGCTGACTGTTTTCGATTTCATCCCGACTCCATCACGTGAACCGCAGAAGGCCTGAACAAACTTGGGTAGGAAAACCCTAATCAAATCTGGATTGGTAAAGTGCACTCCCGACTATCCACACGATGCCAAGACCAATTCGATTTTGCTGGTTGTTATTCACGATAATAGGCCCGGGCATCCCCTGCATTGTGTATTAATAACCCTACTCCAAATGTGAGGGCTTGGGGAGTCTTTTTGTTTTCTGGTTCGTAGTTAATATCTATTTATTTTTTTGCCACCTCACTAAATGCAGCCTTCTGTGCGGTCACGGGGTTCTGCGAGCGAAACAGAGTTGGAGGAGAGTTTTCATCTCCAAAAAGGCAATCCCATCTGTCCCTTCGGATGAACTGAAAACCCAAAAGAGAGTCCAGCGATTGTCTCCTCAATTACTCCATTAACCTTCAGCTAAACCGCTGTTTCAAATTCCCCTTGATTTTGCTAGAAACTTGCATCCTGTCAAGATGTAGTTTCAGGTGTCAGTGTTTTGTATTTCTCCTTTTAAAATTCCTACTTAAGACTGAGGACGGATTTTCTTTCTTTTTTTTCTGATGCTTCTCGGAAAGAGCAAAAGATTTTAAACGGGCTGAATACGTTGGAAGTTTTAGCTGAAAAGCTTGGCACCACGTCACTCTCCCCTCGAACCTTTGAGCTACAGCAGAGCTAAAACAATGGAGACGAAAATATAGGAGATGGTGGGGAGAGAGTGCTGGAGCCAGAGGAGGTAAGAATTGGAAGGAGGGTGAGAGGAATGAGAGAAAAAGGTTGGGGGGGGGAGGGGGGAGAGGGAAAAGTCCAGGGGGGGGAGAGAAGGAAGGGAGTGACAGGGAGAGGAAGGGAGGAAGAGAAATGGAGAGAGTAGAGGGAGAAGGGGAGGGAGGGAGGTGGAGAAATAAAGGGAGAAGGAGAAGGGCTAGCTGTCTCGGCAAGTGAACTGTTCTTTCTCACCAGATGTGTAACCGTGTTTCGCCTTTCACTAAAGACAAGCTGGAGCCGACTTCTTCCATTCACTGGGCCCAGGCTACATGTCTTACAACAACACAAATGTAAGCCTCTTCCTTTCCACACATGTTAAACTCATTTCCTAGTGAATTATAGGGAAAACACGACACTATCCTTACTGCTGTTTGCAGATGAGGCAGTTTACTTCATACAATCTGGCTTCACGACCCACGATCGGTTTTCATGTATTTTCTAGTTGGGAAACTTTGGGCCGGGGAATCAGAAGGGGAGTCCTGGGGGAAAACTCTTGAAAGTTTGGAGGGAGGGCATGTCTGACGCAAGCTTGTTAGAACCGAAGGACATGCGGAAACCGACCTTTCTCTTCACTGTTTTTTTTTTAATCCAGCCATAGGAATTTTTAAGAATGATTCGATTTAATAATATAACGGGATGATTAAGCATTCCTTTGACTGAACTCAGGTTAAAAAAAATCACTAACCTAGCAGTGTGCTTGAGCTTCGAAAATTTAATTAACACCTAGTTTTCCCCAACATCCTAAGGAGCTTAAGAAATACAGTCTGCAAAATTCCTCCGCTATTTTTCTAAATCACAGCCGTAGCTTTATTTGAAAGCTCCGATGATGTCAACATAAAGTCTTTCTTATATGTAGGTTTGACCACAAACATTTTTGAGAGATTTGCGATTAAGATAAACAAACAAGAGGTGCTTGTGTCCTGACAGATCGACCGAGGTGAATGGTTTTCATTTTCCTAGCGTGTAAGCTCTAGAAGCTTTTGCCAAGTACAGGTTAAGCTCCTTGAGTTTTCACTTCCTGTATCCCTGCTTGTCAATCACTCCTGGAATCTGCAGTGACAATTTCTATCATTAGAGTCTGGAATTTCCATCTCGCTAACCCCTGCAAACATGGATGCTAAAAAAAAAAATCTATCACCATTTTCATCCCAGTGCTTGAGCTCGGCAATCCTCTCTCTTTACCCATCTGAGATCCTGGGTTCAATCAGTCAATCAATCAGTCGTGCTTATTGAGCGCTTACTGTATGCAGAGCACTGGACTGAGCGCTTGGGAGAGTCCAATAGAACAATGAAACAGACACATCCCCTGCCCACGTGGAGCTTACAGTCTAGAGGGGGAGTTCTTCCCATTTGTTAAAAAGCCTTCATTGGGAAGATTTCTCAGACCCGGTGCGATGACATTATGCATTTTGTTTTGTTCTTTCCCCCCCCCCCCTAATTATCTTATGCTGTCCAGATAATAATTATTTGCTTCCTGGAAGCCTACGTAACAGAACTCTGAGTTTGGAAGGTTTTTCCATAACCTAATCCAATTCATCAAAGGCAGGGTAACGAAGTTACAGCCGCTGGCAGTCTCTTTGCTTTTCACCTGATAAGGCTTTGCCCTGGAAGGATGGGATGGTTTATATCAAAATACCTCTCGGAGTATGATTTTTGACAGCTTTCCCTAACCGCCCCCTCCCCCCTCCACGCTTCCTCTCCTTCCAGCCACAGAAACACGCTCTTGCACTATTTCCTTTACACCGCGGCCTTGACGCCTTCCTTTACGTCGACCACAGATGCCGTTCGGCTCTAAAGACCTCCGAGGAGGCCCAACCGAATCTTCTCGCCGTCGAGGCCGCGGGGTCTCGCCCCATGCACTCTGGGTCCCCCTCCTCAGCCACCGGCCTCGACTGGGAGGATTCGGGGAATTTGAATTGGCCGAGGGGGCGAAGGCTTTCTAGGCACCACTGGGGGCTTTCTCGGCATGGTTTCAGGGGGAGACACTTAGTGGGGGACTCTTCTTTCCCTTTTCCTTTGCCGCTCAGCGAAAGGATGGCACCAGATACGGCTCGGCCTCATCGGTTTCCCAAAACGTGCGACCCGTTTGAAGGAGCCTGGTTCGAAGGATGAACGGGCCTCTCCCCCACCCACAAACTCCTCTGAATTTCCTCTCCTCTGCTGGTGGTTTTGTTGGCGGGCGACGGCGGACTCGCTCCATCCCAAATTCTCCAGAGGGTTCTCCTCTGAGTCGAAACCTCGGGTCCCTCACCCCCGGGCCCGCCCAGCTGAAGGGTGCCAGCCTCGTGGGCCCACCCCTGCTGTAGCCAGATTTGGACATTTCATTCAATCGTATTTAGGGAGCGTTTACTGTGTGCGAAGCACTGTACTGAGCGCTGGATTCAAAGCCGCTCCGGGGCCAGTCGCTCCTCCTCCGGCGGCACTGGGGCAGAAAGAACAGCCGAGGGATCCCGAGGTCCATTTGGCCATAATTACGGGCCCATCTTTAAGGAAAGTCAGGTGAAAAAAAAAAAAATAGCGCCAACCGAACCGTCCTCCCTGCGTCCTGCAGATGCGGTGACGGGTTGTCACCGAGGAAGTTAATAAACAGTCACCGTTTTGCAGGTTATCCAAATGCTACTGAATAGAAAACCTGGGATCCCTAAATGATGTGTAATTAAAATTATTTTTAAAATCCTCCCTGACAGGCCGGGGCTTTAGCCAAAATGTAAATGACATTAAAGAAGACAATGAATTTAATTTTATTTAATGTCCCTTTTTGCGGGTCCTCATTTACATAGCATTTTTAACAAAAGCGTTGACCTTATAAATGTTGGCATTTGTACAGCTTCTACAGACTTGGATTTAATCACGCCTCCGCAAAACCATGAGGGAAAAAGCTTTAAGTTCTCCGGTTGGCTACAGAATAGGAATAAAAACAGAGGCCTGGTCAAATGTTTATCCTCCTTGCTTCTGAAAACAACCTGACAAGAAGATGTGAAGGTCTAGGGAATAACCCTATTGCTGTTTCTCAGGCTTGGTAATAATCATACATAATCGTTTGGAAATATAGCTAATAAAAAATATAATGAGCATTCAGCAAAATCGGCATTAGGCCCAAATTACACGATATTAATACTTGAACAGGTGCAGAAAGACGCTTTAAATGAGGTAAATGAATAAAATGTCCCAGAGCACAACTGTGTGCTCTGACAAAAAGTCAATCACATGAATAATTCAGCGACCAGGACTGCCAGCAAAGGTCAGCTTTCTTTGACCTTTGTGACAGGAAGTGAAAGGAGGCTCTGTTGACTTTAAAAAAAAAAAAAACCACCCCGGCTCCACATCCCCGCTACCGTTGCACGGCGGCCAAGAAGGTGTAAACTTAGAGAGCGTAAACGGACGGAACCTGTTCGTTGGGAGCTCGCGGTAGAGCGAGCGGTGCCGGAGGAGCCCATCTTTCCCAGGCGGAGAAGGAAAAAGGCAGGCAACGCCAGGTTAAGTCAACGGCGGATTTTTCTACCAGCCCGTGTCAATGGTGTATAAAATCTGAGGTCAGTTGAAAAGTATTTTAAGAGCCCACGGGGTTGAAATTTTGTAACAGCTGTTAAATATGACCAAACTTCTTTCTCCACCCCCCCCCCCACCAAAAAACTAAAGCTATTCCAAACTCGGTATGAAAGAAAATGGGATAAACAGATGTCTGGCGTCTCTGCAGGAAAGAAGGACACACTTGGAATAATAACTCTCCTAAACTCTATAGAATAATGCCAGATTTATTGGGGAGGGGGGCTATTTACTATGAACGGAGATGGCAAGGAGCAGTAGGGCTGTGAAACTACCATCTGGAAAAGTATTTCAGGGTATGTGATCACTCATATACCGCAAGCACATTCAGAGGCTGCAACCATCGACTGCCATTGTTTTACCAGTGAGTTGCCGCTTAATGTTTTGATAGTAATGTAATGCGGGTCTCCCCCGCCCCACCTCCTTCCTCCACAATCAGTCTTTTCAGTTTTCAACAGTTGAACCCTACACCTTCCTATACGTTCAAGCCAAACGAGGCCGGGAAAAGTCAGGAGGAAGTCTTACCAGGAATTTCCATAGGCCCCCATAAAACGCAGCCCGATGGCACGGAAGACGTGTTTTAGCTCCACGGTGTGGTTTTGGTTTAGCAGTTACGGGGGCGAAGCCGGCAATCACTTACAGCCTTTGGAATGTATGGGTGAAACAGGATAGATTTATCTGTTCGGAGTTGTGAGGTGGAGACAATGGATGTCCTAATGAGGAACATCTGCTTTTGTGTTTTCCCAGAAAACATTATTCCTCTATGAAAATGATACTCTCCCGCTTTCCAGCCATACCACCGAGAAAAACAGAGGCCTTTACCTTCCTTTCGTTTCCTTCTCCCACAGCCGATCCAATCTATCCACCACCCGGTGCTCTCTCCTACTGGCCACACTTTAGCTTTTCAATTTGGGGTGGCGGGGGGTGGGGGAGGGAGAGAGGAGGAGGAGGGTGGTTTCCTTTCGTACCCCGGTTCCCGTATCCTTGAAAATCCACAGTAGTGCGATTCGGATTCACCGAGTCGTAAAAGTGGGTTCCCCCAGAAAGGTTTTACGAGGAAAGATCGGTTAACGCAAATGAAATATCCAAATAAATTAAAAGGGTTGGGGGATGGACAAGATATTCAGCTTGTCGCTTTCATTTCTTTTTCTTTCCTCTCTCTCCTTAAGGGCCTTCCAACGCTGTTCCACAGCATTTAATGCTTCTAAAAAGATAATACCGAATTGCTTAATTAATTGATTTAAGATAGCACGATCCACAGAAAACGATTTCACCAGGGAAGTGTGGACCCTTCTTTGCCCATAAAACAGAAAGCGATTCCTACTTACAGGATGACTCCCAGTTATTCCCATTGATCTCAATTCAGGTTTGAATTATTGGTTCATATCCTCAGGACAAATATGCCTTATCTGGTCCAAACCTGCTAAATGCGTCTAAGAGGCCAAAAAGGCTCTGGCAAAGCAGAGCGAAGATGTAGCAAGTTCATTTTTCAGCCAACTCGACCAAGGAATAACTCCGGCTGATGGGACTGTAAATTGACTCACAAATTGCACGGGGTGTTCATTCCGGGATGTTCAACAGGAAACACCAACTTTAATATTAAAAAGCAATTTTTAGCTGGTGGACCGATGAGTACAGGCCACAGGCCAGTGACCATTACGGAGCTGAAATGTTTCTGTGCGGGCTCGAAAGGCTGTGTGACTTTTAGGAGTCTCCCCTCCTGATAATTTTTTTTCTTTTTCCTCTCT